>NC_141057.1:44701566-44956566 GCF_041138505.1 Cibotium barometz | reverse complement strand
CTACTCAGGTGGTTCGTCATTAAGATTGCATACACAGACAGTACACAGTACACCAGTGGAAGAGACAAATTAGACCGGCAATTAGTAATCACATTTAACATTCTTAAGTGAACAGAATAAGATGATGTCCCAGAGTGCATTCATAGTATGTACAACAAGTCTTCGCCTTTCACCGGTCCAAGGTGGCCACCTAAATGAGAACACCGCCATCAGTGCAGATGCCCTACAAGTGGAGTGCACCGGTCGAAGATGCACTAGTGTGGCATATGCCACAATGTGCCAGTCCAAGATGCCACAAGTGGTAGGTGGCCAACACTGCTCCAAATCTTTAAGGCACCAGGGTTACCACTTTTGACTGGCATAAGCCACCAAATGCTCTTTTGACCGGCACAAGCTACCAAATGCACTTTTGGCCGGCCAAAATATTGACACATGTGAGCTGCCAAATGCAGTCACGGGTGGTCAGGGTGCCACCCACCACTAATAGATTCACCATCCTCACTGAATCAACAGAGAAAAATGTGCCAAAGAAGTTCACCGAGAAAGCATCTATGCCAAAGAAGAAGAGTTGAGGGAGAAGAAGAATGTAGAACCAGCAACCACAGGTCACCACCATAGAGAGAACTAATAAAAAGCATTACATACAAGTCTATAACCAAACAATGCTGCTGAATTGCTCTAACCAAACTAGGAACTGAATGAAATAAACTTAGTAACTAAGAAAAAAAGCCTAGTGTCCTCCTGAAGTGGAAGGCTCGGCAGAACCACTAGGCCCTGTAGATGCAAAACCCTGAGAAATAACCGTGGCACTCTGGTTCTAGGTCAGCGCGGAGGAAGAGGAAGTTTGTTACGTACCTAACACTAGCCCTTGGGGTTAGGGACTGATCCACCAAGGTTAGGGGAGTCTTGGGATTAGGAAAAGCAGGCAGGTTCAAGTAGCTAAGGTTCAGATTTGGTAAATCCAAGGTTATTGGCTATTTATGACTGGACTGTTATTTATAGCAGCAATAAGCACTATGTAAGTGAGTAGTACAGAGAATGACGATGAACAGTGTGTTGATGTTGATGTGCCGGCAGCAGCAGCAACAGCAGGGTATAACGATGATCTTCTGATGATTGTGTGCTGCTGAATAATGAGGCTTTTTGTTGAGGGGGTGCTAGTCGGCCAAGGATAGCTGTCAGCCAGCAGAGAAGTCAAATAAATGCCAAAAAACAAACCCATTTGGGCTGGATAAAATATCAGTTTGGTTATATTTTCACACAGGAACTTCTTGTTGAACGTAGTCTTGAAGTCGGTCCGTGTCTTTGGCTCGGACCCTTCCTATACCACCTTTAGCCACCAATTCAAGGTAGCATCCTTCAAATGCATGCGAAGCTTTGACTTTTCAGAGTAGTCATCTTCTCCAAAAGCGGCATCAAACTGCTTAACAAAAGTTAATGCTTTTTGTGTATCCCGCTTTCCATGAAAAGCATCGAACTTGACACTCTTCTCTCCTGGCTTGAAGTCCATCTTGCCGGTTGATGAAGGCTCCTTTGTCTTTCTTTCCTTTGCATGTCTCGAAGAAGCTACATCTGAAAAAGCAAACCTAGGGATAGCCTCAGCAGCTTCAACTCCTTCGGCTTCCGTGGCTCGCCCCTTGATGAAATCTTCAAGCATTTCAGCCCTTCTATGGTCCTGTTCCTTCTTGGCTATCCAAGCAAGAAATTCTTCGTCTTGGAGAAACTATCTAAACTATTGAAAACCTCACTACTCCGCCGATGTCATGGCCGTGGTCTCATCGACGGCCTTGGTTCCCGTCTTGAAGTCCTAGATCCGCCTCATAGTTGTTCCCTTCATTAGGTCCTTGGTTTCCCTCTTCTCTCGACATGGCTCTATCACCCCAAGAAAGTTTCAAGAGAAATCCTGCTCTAATACCAATGTAAGCCCAGCGGGTGTGTCATGACAGATTCAACCACGTGTCCAAGAGATAAAGATACAGAGAGAGGGGGGGGAGAGAGTAGGAAATAGGGATCTTTGCACAGTACACCACACTGAGTGCCGAACAAGCCCCGCCTCCTTTTAGGAATTTATTCAGGAACAATCCACAGGCATGCAAGCCAGGGTCAATACAACAATGAATACAAAGCAAACAAATATTCCGATGTAGAATCCCAAGTCGAAGTTGGCGTTGGGGCCCAAGATCTCTGATGCCGAGCACACCACACTGAAATGATATACAAGAATCTCTCACCGAGCTAGTACCAGATCCAATATCCAAATCCACATCCAAAATCCAAGTCCAAGTCCAAGTCCAAGTCCAAGTCCAAGTCCAAGTCCAAGTCCAAGTCCAAGTCCAAGTCCAAGTCTAAGTCTAAGTCTAAGTCTAAGTCCAGATCCAAGAAAACTCAATATCCAATTTGTAGAAATTTCTAGAGAAAGCAAACACCAAGTTGGCGATGGAACCCTTAACCCTAATGGCAGATTTATGAATCTAGAGTCAAATCTCTTGCCAAAAGGCTACTGGTGGCCCTGAGCGGTACTAGCAGCGCTACTGGCCCTACTGGGCAAAGGCTAAGGGCAACACAAAGCGTGGCAAGAAGCAACACAGGCGGCGCATGGTGGCACAAGAGGGCGGTGGCGATGGCAACGGCGGGAGGCGCTGCTAACTTAGCAGGGCGGAGCAGAGACGGAGCTATGCAGCACAAGGTGGCATAGAGGCAACGCAAGGTGGCTATCCGACGGTGACAGTGGCGGCGGCGGTGAGTAGATGAAGATGAGGGTCTCCATGCTCTCCACAAGCTTGATGCCAAAAGAGAGGCTTGAGGTTCTGTTTTACACTTGGGATTCGAGAACAGCCCTGCTTTTTGCCAGAAAAGTCTTTAGCCAAGCTTTTTGCTTTGCTTTTGTCATTTTGCTTTTATATTTTAATAATAATAAAATATTACTCATCTTTTGCCAAAGTTTTTGAATTATTGCTTTTCTAGCTTCAGGGCCTTGCTTTTTGGCCTTGGAGCTGCTTTTTGGAAAAGCAGCTTCTAGCTTTTTGATCCGGCTCAATCTCCTCTTTAGAATGGTGCCCTTAGCTCGCGGTCAACTTAGTTTGACTTATTGCTTTTTCTTGCTTTTTGACCAAAACTGATGTTTTTTCTTGAGCAAACTATATGATCCATGTTCCCATGTCTTCTTCCACCTGTCTATGTCCGGACATGTGTTCCATCATGTGAAATAGAGCTAGGAGGGCCAAATAGTTACAGAGGACCCCTATGGGAAGGCACTGGTGCTATGGGACACCAAGGCTGACCAGCATGGACTCATGGGAGTGGAACTTTAGCCCCTGGTTCAGGGGAGGTTTGCGGACGCGAACGTCTGGTTGGGTAGTGAGCTTGCCTACACCCCTCTTATTTGGTTTCTCTAATCTTGTTAATGCATGTACTTCAGTGAGCCATGATTGGTAGTGGCTTATGTGGGACCACCAACGGTATCTCCTTTGTTGGCACTCGAAGAAAACCCAGAAGGTGGTTGACTCTTGGCTCGACCACGCTGGAACGTACACTTTGAGTTTCACCAGTTCCCAGAAGCTCAGAAGATTCAGATGGTTAGGGGTCTACTAAAGGGGAAAGCCCTGACATGGTGTAGAGAACTCAAGAATAAACCGAGTACTTGGACAAAGTTTGAGACATTGTTTCACGATGAGTTCCTCCAGGGGGAGGATGAGTTTGATATTGTGGCCAAGTTTACGGACTTGGATATGAGAAACTTGTCTTTTGCTAACTCACTTACCTTTTTGTTGATTATCTGATTCTTGAATCATGTGGAGCAACAAGTACTTATAGAGATTCAGAGAGTTGCAAACCTGAGTGGCACATATGGATGCCACAACATTGTGTGCATTTTTTATCTGTGGATTGGCACGGGAACACAAGCTCCAATTAAAGAACAATCATGGCAAGACACTGTAGGATGCCATCCGATATGCTAGGATTCATGAAGAGACCATGATCGGCCAGAAATTGAAGAATGTCTCTGAGAAACCTCAAACCACAGGAACCTTTGAGCAAGCTTCAGGCACCAAGAAGGATCAGAAGCATCAGTAGATCCTCCAAAACATTAGGGAGGGCAGGTGTTTCTCTCACGGTCAGAATGGTCATTTGAAGCCAAGTTGTCTGAAGTCAAAGACCAAGGCAACTCATTTGACTGAAGTAACAAGTAACTCTCAAATTTCTTCCATAGATACTATTGTTTTAGGTCATAGTGCTTGCATGGAATGTGTTTTCAGCATGGCAGTCTTCGGTCCTAACGACTTGATACGTAGGTATAAGTCAAGGTTAGGGGAGTTGTACACATCTTTTTTTGACCCTGCTAACATTCACAACTTCGTTAATGCCAAACTTGTGCAGAAGCTGGCTGACTTGTGGAAGTGACTATTCATAGTTGCTGTTACTTTCCTGTACGATCATTGATCTTGCCTATATTTTAATTACCAGTTGTAACCTTAGTTCCACAATATGGTATAAAGGGGTCATGGAGATGTTTGGACACATTTTTGCTGTAGTGCACAGTATGCCTCGGGAGTTGTATTCTTCTTGAGCATCTTCTAATAGAGTTTACAACTTTAAGTTGGGATTTCGGTAGGACTCCATGTTGCCTTGTACAATTTTGTGACTCAAATGAATCCAAGCCACAGGGAGTAAATCTTGACTAACCATCAAGACTGATTCGCCAAGTGATTCGATACACTAATGTGGTTTCTCTATGGTCACATGAGATAGCTTTTCAATTATAAACATGTGGAGGATGGGCCTTCCGGCCAATTGATTTTTCCTTGAGGTGCACTAGTTTTATTGGTACTTTATTGATAATTCGAAAGTGTGCAAGTTAAGGTTCAACCGAATAGATATCACTTTCTGCAATCGGTGTGTTAAATATTAATAGTGATGAATGTGGGAATAAACAAGTGCTAGGTGGTGGTGTAAACTGGCACCTAATAACTTAGTATTCTAGGTTTAAAATAAAGCGGTTCTCATGTGTGTAAACAATCGCTAGTGTGTGGGAACAACCTCTCAAGAGGATCTTATGTAAGCAATGATATATGTAGGTGACACATCTTGCGAACACTTGGCATCATGGTTTGACATGTGGCATATGAGGTGACAACATATGTATACACCTTGTAAAGGGGAGTCTCTCCTATAAAAGGACCATTATTATATCCTTATGTGTATGCCTAGTCTTTTCAAGTGCCCTATAATATGCCTAGTCCCTCCCCACTTCAGTCATCTCATTCCCAAATTTGGGGGTTGAATCCCGACCATCTTCATTAGCATCCAGGACCAAGATAAGAGTACTCCACTTGAGCCAAAGAGGTGATAGTCCAAGTGGTAAAGTGTTTGCCTAGGACCGAAAGGTCTTGGGTTCAAACCCTGCTTGGACCCCTCGGCGGCACCTCTCATCCGCGCTCTCCATAAGCTTCCCTTTCGGCGTCGATCGTGTTCTGGCCGCCTTTCCCAGGAGGACTCCAGTGTAGCCCCTCCGCTCTCTGTGGTCGAGTGTGCTCGTCGCCCTCTTCAGAGGGCCGCGTAGATGATCTTGTAGCTCACGACACCAGCGTGGCTGGGACGTTGAGCGAGTTGTAATGTTAACTATTAGTAGGATCTCTCTCCCGAGAAAAAAAAAAAAAGAGTACTCCACTTGACAAAAGACCAACGGCAAAGGGGATCAACAAGACTCACTAATGGACAGTTTGAAAACCAAGGGTGTCAAGGCAAGGAAGGAGACATCAAAAGATCAAGGTCAAAAATCTGCTGTACATATCTCCATAATACAAGCCAACACACCAAAAGGTGGGGGGGCCTTCAGCAGGCGTTGGGACCCAACTGGGTGCCTGTGTTTCTCTTGCTTATCCCTTCTCTCAAGTTGATGTACCACAGTAATTGCTCGGTTTAATCCAAGTACAAGGCTTTGCAAAATTGCATGTGACAACAGCCCCCACAGAAACCTTGCAAATCCAGCCATCTAAAACCTCTTTTACCTGTGCAGAATTGGTATCCCTCAATGACCATTTCCGTCAACTCCAAATGTGCTATGTAGTACACATCAAAGAGCAAACCATTCACAGCTAACAGCAGTCAATGCTTTCATGTAGCAAAACATCTCATGCTTATTCAGTAAAAGTAAACAAGAACAGCACAGACATGTAGCCACGAAAAAAAGAAAAATGATGGAAAAGGCTATTAGCAGTCCTTTAGAGAAAAGTGCTTCTGTAGACTGATTGATGCTGCATCTGTAGAATCCAACTAGAGGTTGTAGCTATAGGGACAAAGATTGCCTATTTCCATAAATGCTAACATGCTCACGGTAAAGAATAGTGCAGATAAAATACTTTAAAAAGTTAACTATAACTAAATAGTATACCACTTTTCAGCCTGAAACAAAAGATAATTTCAAAAAATACATTAGGCAACTGACTTAATCCAAAATGAGCTTAAAGCTTATCTCAAAACCACCATTTAGCGTCAAGGATATATAGACATGTAATAACAACTTCAAGCTGGCTCACCTTTCCGTCCATGATTGATACGCAAGAGTTTGTTGTACACAAATCAATTCCAATAATATCATTGCCTACAGCCTTTGAGCTGTATCAATCAAAGCAAAATGTTAAAAAGTGCTGAAGAGCTATGGCATTAGTGAGTACACAAGATACACTTGATTGAAGCTAATTAAATAAAGACAAGCTTTGCAGCTGACCTTTTAAGACAAAGCTATCTTACAATTCTTCACATGAAGTACAAAGTTCTTGTGCAATACCATTGCAAAAAAAAAAATCAGCCCACTCCTAAAGATTGCCAACAGAAAAGTTGTGTGCATTATCTTATGATCTTCGCAACAATCATCGAGCACAAACTCCTTACCATCTTACACTTACTGAACGTAGCTACCTCGTGCTCCTAGCTTAGATGCAATAGAAGGACTCCCGTCAAGTTGCAACAAATAAGGTATACATGCATGCCCATACGGAGAGTTCACGTCATTATCAATAGCTATCTTGTACATGCAAATTCTACACATTATAACACCTCTAATGTCACGTGCACCCATGCACTTTGGTACACGGTGACAAACTAGCTCCTCAACAGTGCAAGAATCGTGTACAGAAGTAGTACCTTTTAGGATATTTTGTCATATGCTTTGTGAGCCCCAGTCTGGGACATGTTAGGTACAAGCTACGTATGTCAGTCTCCCAGCCATAGAGGTCAGTGTCAGGTCAGTCCTCTTAACCCACTGTCGAAAATTCAGCGAGTGTTCATCATATAGGTGCATATAGATGTCAGCCATAGCAGTAGGATGCATGTAAAGCATTCAGTTGCATTCCATGTAGAAGGGACCAGCCCCAAGGCCAGGCCCAAGGCAGCCCCTAACTTGGGCAAGCCTTGCAAGGGGTACTTAGTACCCCTAGCCACCCCAGTAAGACCAGGTGACAGGCCATATGGCCTGTACAAGCAGTCGGCCAGGTCCTTGATGGCCTGGACAGCAGTCGGCCAGGTCAGGCAGCCAGCCGACCAGCATTTATTGCTAGTCGTGGCATCTGCTGAGGCAGCCGACCTGCATCATCTTGGAATCATATAAAAGGCAAGTCATGTTCAGTCCCATAAATCATTAGGTAAAAACCATAGATTATCAAGAAAAGTCAAGCATGTATGCCTAGGCTCCTGCCTGTGCATACTTAAAGCCACTCTTGTGCTTTCAGCCCAAGGCAAAGAAGCTCAGTCTCTTCAGGAGTATTCAGCACACCAATCCTCAGTCTCGGCCCTCGGGCCGGTGTATTTCTCTCGAAGATAGCTTCACAGTCGCCTAAAGCTTATGCACAGTTCTGCCCAGCGTTTGGTCGCTTTGTCCTTGTGTTCGGCGGTAGTTTGTCTGCTTAGTCTTGTGGACACAGTTCGGCTTGTATACAGCTCTGCGGAAGAAGAAATAAAGCAAATACTACTCCTTGCAAGGGGGGCCCTTCAGTGGATAATTCGGGACCCCATCTGGTGTCGTCTCTACTACATCTCTTTTAGATTCATGTATGTTGTTTTAAAGGATTGCTAAAGACTCACTAAGCTCAGGTTTAAAGAAAGGCTTCGCTATTTCACATGGTCCTATCTCAGTGCATGCTACATTGGTATCAGAGCTTGGGACATGATTCAACCAGGCAACCTAGGGTGAGGGCATCCTGTGGTGGACGGTAAATTTGAGATTGGGAAAAACCACTCACCCATCCACAATGGCATCAAGCTCCGAAGACATCACTAAAGAAGAAGAACCATTCGAAGAAACACTATGTGAAAACAGAAGTATGGGAGTCTCTATCCAGGAGTTTCATATTTTGTGACAAGCAAACATGGAGCAAAGATGACCATTGGGCATTTGAAGAAGAGTTAAAGATTTTTGGGAAATCCATGAAACAAGCTTGGACTGACTGCAAAAAGAAGACGAAGACAACCAGAAGTTAAAGCAACAAATAAGGCAACTCCAGATGCAACTCAAAAGAGTCCAAATGGAAAAAAACTGGCAAAATTACAGGCAACCTTGGCCCAACAGGAGACACCTAAAGAGCAAAGTTCCTCTATGGAACAATGGTGTCAATGGATGACTGAAAAGGAAGAGCAAGACCGTGAAGCAAGACTGGCCGAACAGCTGGTAGAGAAAGCCAAACGCAAGGCCAATGAGGAGCGATTGCGGGCAGAGCTCGAAGCAAAGGCGAACCACAAGCGACAGACCCGAGAAGACTTGAGGGACCAGTTCCAACAAACACTCCGGACTCTAGTCACTTCTTTCCACCTTTCTTAATTCTCCACGACCTCAACCATAGCCTTGACAACAATTATACGTGCCTCACCAAACTTCACCAAGTACGACGGCAAGTGCGCCCATTCGGTTGTGACTCAATTTATTCACCAGTTTGTTGCCCACTTTCCAATTTCCAAAATCACAAAAACCCAAGACAAAGTCCATTTGGCGGCTCCACACCTCACAGGTGATGCAGTCACTTGGTGGCAACATTGGTCCCGTTTGCATATAGATTCTTACATTAGCTAACCGGACTATGATTGGGACACCTTTGTGTCCAATGAACCAGGTTTCTACCTCCACAGCACATGACAAATCTTAAAGATGAGTTCTACTAACTCACCCAGAATGGTTCCCCTGTGCCTACAGTGGCTACCACCACAATTGTGCCACCCCCTCAACCACCAATGTTGTTCAACTTTTTCCGCTTTGAATGTGGTACCCGCAGTGGTATTCAATGATATAAGCAGGAGGACGGAGTTGAGGAGCGTTAGAAAGGTCTTATTCGAGCTTATAGCGCAGCAAAGGGGCAACAATTTGTTGTTCTCTTCAACATGGGCAATTCTGAAAATGCCATCTCTCTGCACTTGGCGTCCAAGATGAAATGTGTCCTTGTACCGTATCATTTGGACATGGACAGGTTCACTCCCGGCCTACATTCCCATATTTCCCAGAAAGCTCAACAGTTTGCCTTCATCGTCCAGAAGGCTCAGTTTCAGAGCGACTTCAGCGTCTCGCCCCTTCTTGGGTGCAACATGATCCTTGGGATTCAATGGTTCCGCCAGTATGCGCCCATTCTTGATTCGAGACAGGACACCTTCACGCCCGTCGAAGGTTTGCCTGAGCCTACTATCATTCGCGGGGATCAAAGCATCCATGGTATTCTGCTTATTTCCCACCTTCAGGCCAATAAAGCTATTAGAAAGGGAGCTGAGTGTGCGATGATCTATATACGCCCACGGTAGATAGCGACATCCACCGTGACTCCATTAGAGCCACAGATGACACGCCTCCTCCAACAGTTTCAAGACATCATGTTGAAGAATGATCTTCCACCAAGACCTCCACCCTCTCGTCCTGGAGACCATCGTATAGATTTGGTACCTGGAGCCGAGCCACCCAGTAAGTTTTCGTATCGTCTTTCCAAGGCATTGGAAGCTGAGGCTGAGTTGGGGACGCAACTAGCACAGTTGCTTAGGTTTGGTTTCATCAGGCCTTCATCCTCTCCAAAAAGAAAGATAAGACCGCACATCTCTGTGTGGATTTCCAAGCCTTGAACAAGTTAATAAGTTTCCCATGCCAAGGATAGAGTACATCCTTGAAAGACTCAACAATACTAAGTACTTCACCAAGATCAACCTCAAAAGTGGCTAGCATAAAGTCTGCATTTTCGAGGCCGATATCCCAAAGACGGCCTTTCGATCACAACGAGATCATTATGAGTTTGTAGTCATGCCTTTTGGTTTGACCAATACACTGGCAACATTCAACAAGATGATGTCACAAGTCTTCGCCGTACTCATCGGTATATGTCTTCATTTTTTTGGATGACATTCTTTTTTTTCTGCCACTACAGAATAGCACATGGAAGATGTGCAGAAGGTCTTGCAACTTTTGCGAGACAACGAACTCTACATTAATGCAAAGAAGAGCACATTTAGAGTTCAAGAAGTCCAGTACCTGGACTATGTGATCGGTTCCGACGACATTCGCCTTGACCCTAAAAAGATAAAGGCAATTCTCGATTGGGACGTTCCAAAGATAGCCCAAGAGATATATTCCTTTGTGGGCTTCCGTAGCGTATTACAGCAAAAAGTTAAATGATGCAGTAAAAAATTATTATGTCTACGACAAAGAGTGCTAGGGGTTATCACAACCTTAAAACAGTGAAAACCTTTTCTTTATAGAAGGGAATTTACTGTGAAGACAAACCACCTGGCCTTGAAGTGGTTGCAAACTATGCCAAATGTCAAAAGAGCGATAGACAACACTAGTGAAGTCAGTTGTTCCAACAATTTGACGGAATGATTTGAGTATGTATCGAGTAAGAAGAACCCTGTGGGGCAGATGCTTTGAGACGCAAAGGTAGTATTCAGACAATACAACAGGAGTCCACTGTGTTGGAGATACAAGGAAAAGATTTAGACAGTATGAAGACACAGTATATAGGTTGTCCAAAATTTGGAACTCCTAGTATGGCCCTTTATTCAGAACCGGGTCATTATACCATTCACGACGGTTGGCTCTTTTACAAGGGTCAACTATGTGTTCTCAAGAAGAAAAGACCGGCACTCCTCCATGATGCCCATGATTCACTTGTTGATAGTCATCGCGAGATCAACAATACCTTGGAGAAGTTAGAAAGATCTATATACCGTCATAGGGCCAGATGAATCTGAACTTATGAATAATTTTAAAAGAAAGAAAAAAATCACCAAAAACAAACAAAATTTAAAAAAATAAAAATTTAAAAAGGCTTAATAGAGACACCCGAGAAAAAAAAATAAAAAGGCTTAATAGAGACACCCGAGAAAAAAAATATAGTAATAATAACTTGCAAAAATAGACAAATACATAACTAAATCACACACGCCACATATACACACACATTCTTTATTGAACCACAACAAAAGAATTTCTAACAAACAAGCTAAACAAATTTTTAATGACTAATTAGCAAAATAAAATTTAAATGACTAAATCACTAAAACAAAACAAGTAAAGACAAGAGTACAAAAAGTGCGAACTTCACCTAAAAGATTGTCCAATCATGAAGTATAAGATCATCAACTTCATCATGCATAGCATGGACTAGGTGCTACGACATCCCTACTCACGTCATCAACGCCCCAGAGTAGATGGGGTTTACATATATATAAAAATTGTCCTAACCAAGAGGACGCAATATTTATACAGACACCAACGAGCTGAGCTTTTATCACTTCTCTAGAGGTGAAGGACAAACTCAACCATGATGAAGGCTAGCACTTACAACTTGACTAGCAAAAACAAATCACTTCCCTATTAAAGCGATGATTAAGCAAGACTAGAAGCAATGATAAATAACAACTAAGAGCTAAAATGATCTAAACAGAAAATGGGCTTTTAAGCTCCCCATTTTTGTGAAATTTATTACTTATAATCTTAAACATTCCAAAAGCAGAAATCTCAAAGATATATCTACTTCGATTCAAAAAGCAACAAACTTTGCTTAAAACCTTTTTAAAGCAGTAATCCTTTTGCACAAGCAAATTGATGAGTTGGCAAACTTGAGTGATAAAAGCGAACGTGTTTGAACAAATACGAGAGAATCTGAATAACTAAGAAAAACGGCACAATTAGTACCCATAGGAATACCAATGGTTTGTTTAAACAAGGAATCGCCTAAGGTTATATAGAGGTTATCTAGGAGAAAGAAATTTTGTTTTCTTAGCCAAAGATGCGCTGGGATGTGTACAACTATGTTTCTGCATGTTCCATATGTCAAAAAGTGAAAGTACCTCATACCAAACAGGCAAGGTGGCTTCAATCATTGCCCGTTCTTGAGGGTCCGTTTCACGACATTTCGATGAATTTTGTTGGACCCCTTCCTGCATCTACTGGATCTAGGAATACTCAGTGCATGACGATAGCTGAGTCTCACTTGACAAAGATTGTGGAGAAAGACAAGACATGTATCAACGAAAACTAGGCACTCCATACATTTAAATTCATATGTAAAAAGATTAAAGTTAGCAAGAAAAACGGCACAATTAGTACCCATAGGAATACCAATGGTTTGTTTAAATAAGGAATCGCCTAAGATTATAAAGAGGTTATCTAGGAGAAAGTTAGAAAGTTTGTTTTCTTAGCCAAAGATGCGCAAGGATGTGTACAACTACGTTTCTGCATGTTCTATATGTCAAAAAGTGAAAGTACCTCATACCAAACAAGCAGGGTGGCTTCAGTCATTGCCCGTTCTTAGGGGTCTGTTTCACGACATTTCGATGGATTTTGTTGGACCCCTTCTTGCATCTACTGGATCTCGGAATACTAACAAATTCAGTAAATTTGTTAGTATGACGACAACTAACAAATTCAGTAAATTTTGTATGCTTATACCATGCAAGCACACGGCCACAACAGAGGATATAGCTCGGCTTTTTCTCCAACATTGGTATCCAGTTTGTGGTTTGCCGTGGACCATTATTTCAGATCGGGATCCAAAGTTACATCTCACGTTTGGCAAGCTCTGTTCGACAACTTTGGTACCAAATTGCAATTGTCCAGTGCATTCCATCCCCAAACCGAGATTTACAATCAGTTGGCTTTCCATGTGCGTAAAGCATAGCAGTCGAAGTGTTGGCAAGACTCCGTACGAGGCAGCCTTTGATCGAAGATTTTCATCCCTTCTCACGAGGATGATCTCGCCTTCCTTGGAATCCAACAAGACGACAAACTTTTTCAGCCATCATTGAGTCCGTCAAAGAGCGTCTTACCAAAGCTCATGAGGCTTACACCAATCAGGCAACAAATCACGGAGAGACGTCAATTTTAAAGAAGGTGAATGGGTATATTTAAGGATCATGAAGCAAAGTCTCGAGCAAATGGGCTAGCACTGTCATGGCCCTGTGAAAATGGAACAGTACAAGTGTGGGCATGGTGGTTGCAGAGTCAGAATATTTTATGATTCACATGGGGGGTGCCCGGACAGAGTTTAAGATGTGTGGACATCCCTAGGTGTGAAGGGGGGAACTAGAAACATTAAACTTTAATGTTTATTAAAGTTTGTCCCTAGGCCTTAGTGGCCCTAGGAACTTATTAAAGTTTGGGGCCCTAGGGATTAATTTGGGGAAGAGGGCCACTTTTGGAGTGCTTCTCTCTCCTCCCTCTCTCTCTAGCTTTTTGGGAAGGGAATCGTGGAGTTCTTGAAGCGCATGTACACAAGCGTGGAGAAGTGGAAGGAAAAGGGCGACTGCTGAAGACTCTTTGCTGCAGTTTTCCCTGTGCAAACAAGCCGTACAGCCTGTACGGACAGGCTGCAGGCACTTCCTTGGTCCACGCTACACACAGGCGGCTGTTAAATTCTGTTGGATTCTCTGCGCACAGGTCTGGTCAGGCTGTACCAGCAGGTACAACAGCAGTACAGTACTGTACGGCTACCGTACAGTGTACGGGCAGCCAGGTACAGCAAGTACAGTTGCTGCAGGGGTGTAGACAGGTGCTGGACAGGCCTGGTTACTCAGATTCAGGCGACCAGAATCAGGACAGCCGATTGTTTGTGCAAGTACAACTCTTGGCACGTATCCCGAGGTGGTACAGACGGGTACAGTGCTGATTTTCAGATCTGTATTTTCAAGGACAGCATAAGAGTGAACATCAGGAGGAGGATACAGGCAAGTACAAGCACACGTGTGAAGCAGGGTTGTGGATACAAGTGCCTGCAAGTACAGATTGGTGCTGTTGCTTCCTCCAGTGTTGTTTCACGAGCTGAACTTGGTAAGCTCTGTTTCTGTTCATATATCTCTCTTTCTACTGCTTGATGTCTGTTGCAGATATGTGTTATCTGGCCCCTTGTGAGAGGAGGGGTATGGCAGATTGACAAGGGTTGAGACAGAGTTTGGACAGCACATGTATGTTTGAGCTGAGAAGATGTATCATGCACTTGAGTTATGCCAGATGTATGCCCATGGCTAGCCTGCTTAGTGATCTTGGCTGATCAGAGGGAGGCACAATGTGTTATTTGGAGACACAGATCTGTGTGCATAGATCCTCTGTGCTGAGAAGGATTTGTGGGCCGTCAGATTGGATATACAGGTGTAAACTCTTGGCTGATCTTTGTGTTGTACTCAGCCATTCATATTATTATAATTGAATAAAGAAATACCGCAAGGGGCGCCAAGCTTTGGAGCCAACAGGTGTCGCTGTGTTTTCAGATTTGGGCACTCTAGCTCCAATCTGCTTTGTTTTATCATCCAGACTACAAGTGGACGGGTGACTGCTAGTCTACCGCACTCTGGTTTTCCATCAGAGGCCGGTTTCAAGGTTCCGTCCCCGGGACCAATCATCAACTTTCTGAAGGGGGTGAGCTCGTGGTTGCTTTGAAGAAAGCCATCGCTGAAAATTCAGCAAACATGTCTGATACAGAGGATGAGTACTTTTATCATGAAGAAGAAGAGCAAGAGACTTCTCCTGAAAGAGATGTATCTGAGGATATTTTTGCAGGAGAACAGGCTGCAGATGTTGAGCCTTATGAGGATGTAACACAGCCAGAAGATGTGCATGGTAAAGAGGATGATGATGCTCGGTTCAAAGATCGCTTGGCTAGTGTTATGGATACTTTTATGCAGCTCACTCAGAGCCAGAGATTTGCTGAATTTATGAGATCTCGCACAGAGCCCCAGAAAAAGAAGAAGAAGGTTCGCTCGAAGAATCTTCCACAGGGTCATAGTGGTGCCATCCCACAGGAACCATCTTTTGGCCAGTTTCTGAATATGCAGCATGCTTATGGTGCAAACTCTCAGAGTTCCTTCTATGGACAGCCACCTATTCCTCAGCAGAACATGCATCCAGGTTATTTTGGTGGTGGCTCGGTGTTTCAATCCATGACTGGGGGTTATCCTCAGGGAGGCATGGGTATGTATGGGCCTTTTGGAGCCAATTTTCAGCCTGGCATGCAAGGGAATATGTATGGTGGTATGCAGTCCGGTATGGCTGGAAATATGTTTGCAGGCATGCAACCTGGGATGCAAGGCAATATGTTTGGTGGTATGCAGCCAGGTATGCATAATGGAATGTATGGAAACATGGCTGGAATGTATGGTATGCCTGGCATGGGAATGCGAAATGTTGACCCAATGATGGGTATGAATGTTGGGGGCAGCAATCTTGCGAAGCCACTTCCATATGACAATCTAACGCCTATGGGAAAGGCGAAGGATTACAAGGAAGGGGGAGCTGCAGTGAAGTTTGACACTTTCAGTGGGGCCAAGGATAAATTGAAGGCACTTACCTTTTTAAAGCAGTTTGATGCTGCTTTTTCTGGTGGGAATTACACAGAGTCCTCTAAGGTGAGGAAAGCTGCCACTTTTCTCAAGGGCAATGCTTTGCAGTGGTGGTCTACTCTTCTTTTGCAGGGCATAGCACCCACCACATGGGTCCAATTCAAACAGGTTTTCTCTTCCGTATGGCTCACATCTACATTTGAGGTGGATGTTATGACCGCATGGCACAAGCTGGATGCTTCAAAGTGTGATAGTTTGGAGGATTATAACAAGAAGTTTTGGGAAGCTCTACTCCCAGTGACTTCTTATCGTGCCGTGCCATTATCTGAGCAGGTAGAGAAGTATTGTTGTGGGCTGCCCAAGGAGGTACGAGATTATTGTATAAAGACAAGAGTAACGAACATGTCACAGATGATTGAAAATGCTATGACAGCTAATGCGTTACTCACGGGTGGTTCATCTGGATTTAAAGGCACTAAGAAATTGAGCAAGAAAGCTAAAAAATTTGGGCATGCTTCTCGTGATGCTAAAGGGTCTTCAGAGACGAAGTATAAGAAGTTGCCAATGCCCAAGAGGACTTCTGAGGAAAGACACGCTTTGAGAGATGCTCAAAAGTGTTTTTACTGTACTGAAGAGGGGCATATGTCATTCAATTGTCCCAAAAGAAAGTCCCAAAAGGACTCTGACAACAAAGGAGAGCCCAAGCCAAAGAAACCAAAGCCTTCTGCAGGCTTAGTTCCTGATCTTGTGGGGGAGCAGCTAGGTGGTGAAGCTACAGAGTTGTGCAGGGCATGGGGCAAAGTGAGAGATCAGAATGCTTTGATCTTCTTTGACACAGGTGCTAGAGCCAACTTCATTTCACCAGATTTGGCTGGCCGATTGGGGATTCGCGCAGAGGAGATGGGGCCGTTACATGAGGCAAATATGGCTTGTCCAGGGTATGCAGAACCCGTCACTCCTATCATTGGGAAGCTTCGGCTTCATTTGCAGGGTTATGTGGACAGCGAAGAGTTCTTCATCATGCCTTTGGATGGCTGTGATGTTTTGTTGGGGATGCCATGGTGCCACAGGGTACATGCGGTGGTGGATACTTACAATAGGAAAATCACTCTGACTCATAGAGGGAAAGAGCATGTATTGGATGTAAAACTCAAAGGGGAATCTGTTCCTATTGTATCCGCTTCGGCGATTTCATCAGTAATGAAAAAGCATCTTTCCGCGTACTTGATTTATGTAAAGGATGCACAGGATGATGAGTCTAAGTCTAATTTGTCAATGTTAGATAAGGACAGGGCTGATTTCTTAAGTGGGTTTCAAGACTGTTTTTCCGAGTCATTGCCAGGAGAATTACCTCCTGAGAGGCCAGAAGATCATGCCATAGATCTGATTCCTGGTAGTACTCCACCGAATAGACCGCCGTACCGTGTTAGTGCAGCCCAACAGGAAGAGATTATGAGTCAGGTGCAGGAGCTATTGAATAAGGGGTTGATTCAGCCTAGCTCATCACCCTTTTGCTCACCTGTGCTCTTAGTGCAGAAGAAGGATGGTTCTTGGCGCATGTGTATTGATTACAGGGCGCTCAATAAGAATACCATCAGGAATCGATTCCCCATACCGAGGATCGATGACATATTGGACCGCTTACAGGGCTCCACAGTTTTTAGTCGTATTGACTTGAAAAGCGGGTATCATCAGATACGCATTAGACCCGAGGATGTGCATAAGACAGCATTCCGAACCACATTTGGATTGTATGAGTTCTTGGTTATGCCCTTTGGTTTGACAAATGCGCCTGCCAAACTGAGGAAGAGCATAGAAGGCATTTGGCCATTGTGTTTGCAGAACTCAGAAACCATAGATTGGTGGTTAATGGCAAGAAGAGTGAGTTCTTTTTGCAGGAGATACATTTCTTGGGGCATATTGTGTCTGGTCATGGAGTCCGTATGGATCCAGCAAAGGTGGAAGCAATACTTAATTGGCCAGCTTTGAGGACCGTGCATGATGTACGCAGCTTTCTAGGATTGTGTTCCTATTACAGGCGTTACATACGGCACTTTGCTGAAATTGCTTCGCCTCTTCATGCCTTGACGAAGAAAGCAACTCCGTTTAGATGGGCTGATCGGGAAATTACAGTATTCAAAAAGCTCAAAGAAAAGCTTACTTCGGACCCAGTATTGGTGTTACCGGACCTCCGAAAGGCTTTTGTTGTCCAGTGTGATGCATGTGGAAGTAGCATTGGTGCAGTTCTCATGCAAGAGGGACATGTTATAACCTATGAGAGTAGAGTTTTGCAAGATGCTGAGAAGCATTTGCAGGTGTATGAGAAAGAGATGTTGGCTGTAATTCACGCTCTTTCTACATGGAAACACTACTTGCTTGGGGCTGATTTTACTGTACAGACAGATCATCAGACCTTGCGTTACTTCCTCACGCAGACTAAGCTTTCAGAGAAGCATATGCGTTGGGCAAACTTTTTGTCAATGTTTCACTTCCAGATTGTGCATGTGGAAGGCAAAAAGAATGTAGTGGCAGATGCTTTGTCACGCAAGCCACAGGTCTCTGCAGTTTCACTTGCTTATCATCATGAGCTTGATGAAATGAAAGAGCAGTATGCCCATGATGAGGACTTTGAAAGGTTGTATGATCAGATGTCTGAGGGTCAGCGGCATGAGCATTACACTCTCAGAGATGGGTTTTTATTGATGCATGGCAGACTGTGTGTTATCAGGCCATTGCGACTCAAGGTTATGATTGAAAGTCATGCTCCACCGTATGCAGGTCATAGAGGTATTGACGCCACGGTAAAAGCAGTGGAGACTTTCTTTTATTGGCCAACCTTGAGAAGAGATGTTGATGCCTTTGTGAGGCAATGCATCGTATGTCAGAAGGTAAAGTTTGACCGTCAGAAGACACCAGGGTTATTACAGCCTTTACCTATTCCGGATAGACCTTGGGAGAGCATTGCCATGGATTTTGTATTTGATCTTCCACACGGACACAAACGGGAAATGATGGCATCTGGACTATCATATGCAGGTTCAGCAAGCAGGCACATTTCATTCCCGTGAGGAAGACAATTAAAGTGGACCATATGGTGAAGTTGTTCATGGCGAACATCATCAAGTATCATGGCTTGCCTACGTCTATCATTAGTGACCGTGATCCACGGATGACGAGTTTGTTTTGGAGAGGGTTGTTTGACAACATGGGTACAACTCTCAAGTTTTCATCGTCATTTCATCCACAGACAGATGGTCAGTCAGAAGAGGCTAACTCTACAGTGTTGGATCTTCTCAAATGTTATGTATCAGAGCATAAGCAACAATGGGAAAAATATCTTCCTTTGGTGGAGTTTGCATATAACAACACTGTACATAGCTCGACACGCAAGGCGCCTTTTGAGATTGTAGAAGGAGGGAAGAAGGTTCCGCCCATTTTGCATACAAAGGATAAGATCTTTGAGGCTGATCAGTATGTGGAGACCTTGGATGAAGCTTATCGGAGAGTTAAGTTGGCCCTCCAGAAAACTCAGCAGAAGCAAAAGAAAGCCGCAGACCGTCACAGACGTGATTTACAGTTTGCATTGGGTGATTGGGTTCTTTTGCGCTTTGAAAAGGCTAGACTCAAGAAGATGAAGGGTAAAGAGCGCTTATTCCCTAAGTTGAGTATGCGATATTATGGGCCTTTTCAGGTTTTGGAAAAGATTGGTGAGGTAACCTATCGTTTGAAGTTACCAGATCACTGGAGGATTCACAATGCTTTTCACGTGAGTCTTCTTAGACCTTTCTGTGGGGATGTGCCTGAGGATGTATCAGATGAGGCTCAGCCGGAAGTTGAGGAACTTGATGAGGTTCTGATTCCAAAGCAGATACTTGCACATAAAGAAAGGAAGGTACGAGGTAAAGTTTCCCGTCGCTATCTTGTGAAGTTCAAGAACTATTCACCGATGGATGCGAAGTGGATGGAGGAAGGTGACTTAACAGATTCACCTCAGGTTTTGCAGCTTTATCTCGATGCCTTTGAGTTAGAGCCGACTCTTATTGTGGCTCATTCAGGTTCAGCAGAGCATGGGTCTGGAGCATTACCTGATGCTCAAGAGGGGGGTAGCACCTCCACTCCCTTGATACAGACAGGCTCAGATGACATCTAGAGGTCGCTTGGTGCAGATTTTATCTCACCCGAAGGTACTGAGGCTGACAGTACATCTGTTTATGGGACTTCTATGATATATGTGTACTAGTCACATGGAGATTGTTGTGGATATGTATGGTTCACAGTGGTATACAACTTGAACTATTACTATGCCATTGGTTTGCAGTGAATATTGATACATGTGTATGACTCAGAGAGATTGGGACGCTGATCTTGCCATATTGTATATTTCACTTTGGATATTTTGATGCATCACCAGAATGCAATCGAGGACGCTTGCCATTTTTCAAGAGGGGGGTATGTCATGGCCCTGTGAAAATGGAACAGTACAAGTGTGGGCATGGTGGTTGCAGAGTCAGAATATTTTATGATTCACATGGGGGGTGCCCGGACAGAGTTTAAGATGTGTGGACATCCCTAGGTGTGAAGGGGGGAACTAGAAACATTAAACTTTAATGTTTATTAAAGTTTGTCCCTAGGCCTTAGTGGCCCTAGGAACTTATTAAAGTTTGGGGCCCTAGGGATTAATTTGGGGAAGAGGGCCACTTTTGGAGTGCTTCTCTCTCCTCCCTCTCTCTCTAGCTTTTTGGGAAGGGAATCGTGGAGTTCTTGAAGCGCATGTACACAAGCGTGGAGAAGTGGAAGGAAAAGGGCGACTGCTGAAGACTCTTTGCTGCAGTTTTCCCTGTGCAAACAAGCCGTACAGCCTGTACGGACAGGCTGCAGGCACTTCCTTGGTCCACGCTACACACAGGCGGCTGTTAAATTCTGTTGGATTCTCTGCGCACAGGTCTGGTCAGGCTGTACCAGCAGGTACAACAGCAGTACAGTACTGTACGGCTACCGTACAGTGTACGGGCAGCCAGGTACAGCAAGTACAGTTGCTGCAGGGGTGTAGACAGGTGCTGGACAGGCCTGGTTACTCAGATTCAGGCGACCAGAATCAGGACAGCCGATTGTTTGTGCAAGTACAACTCTTGGCACGTATCCCGAGGTGGTACAGACGGGTACAGTGCTGATTTTCAGATCTGTATTTTCAAGGACAGCATAAGAGTGAACATCAGGAGGAGGATACAGGCAAGTACAAGCACACGTGTGAAGCAGGGTTGTGGATACAAGTGCCTGCAAGTACAGATTGGTGCTGTTGCTTCCTCCAGTGTTGTTTCACGAGCTGAACTTGGTAAGCTCTGTTTCTGTTCATCTCTCTCTCTTTCTACTGCTTGATGTCTGTTGCAGATATGTGTTATCTGGCCCCTTGTGAGAGGAGGGGTATGGCAGATTGACAAGGGTTGAGACAGAGTTTGGACAGCACATGTATGTTTGAGCTGAGAAGATGTATCATGCACTTGAGTTATGCCAGATGTATGCCCATGGCTAGCCTGCTTAGTGATCTTGGCTGATCAGAGGGAGGCACAATGTGTTATTTGGAGACACAGATCTGTGTGCATAGATCCTCTGTGCTGAGAAGGATTTGTGGGCCGTCAGATTGGATATACAGGTGTAAACTCTTGGCTGATCTTTGTGTTGTACTCAGCCATTCATATTATTATAATTGAATAAAGAAATACCGCAAGGGGCGCCAAGCTTTGGAGCCAACAGGTGTCGCTGTGTTTTCAGATTTGGGCACTCTAGCTCCAATCTGCTTTGTTTTATCATCCAGACTACAAGTGGACGGGTGACTGCTAGTCTACCGCACTCTGGTTTTCCATCAGAGGCCGGTTTCAAGCACTGTCCAAAGTTGTCATTCAAAAGTTTTGGTCCTTTTCCCATCATCAAGAAGATAAGCAATGTCACCATGCAACTTAGATTGCAAGACAGTTGGACAATGCACAACATCAGTCCTCTTAACCCACTGTGGAGAATTCAGCAACTGTTCATCATATAGGTGCATGTAGATGTCAACCATAGCAGTAGGATGCATGTTAAGCATCAGTTGCATTCCATGTAGAAGGGACCAGCCCCAAGGCGGCCCCTAGCCTAGGCAAGCCTTGCAAGGGGTGCTAGGTACTCCTAGCCACCCAATAAGACCAAGTGACAGGCCATATGGTTTGTACAAGCGGTCAGCCAAGGCCAGACTGCTGTCGGCCAGGACAGGCAGCCAGCCGACCATTAACCCAACCAGCATTTATTGCTAGTCGTGGGTATTTGCTGCTGGCTGACACGCTGTTCACGCAGCCAACCTGCATCCTGGAATCGTATAAAAGGCAAGCTATGTTCAATCCCATAAATCATCAGGTAAAAACCAGAGATTATTAAGAAAAGTCAAGCATGTATGCCTAGGCTCTTGCTTGTGCAACCCTCAATCTTGGGCCGGTGTATTTCTCTCGAAGATCGCTTCACAGTCACCTAAAGCTTATGCACAGTTCTGCCCAACGTTTGGTCACTTTGTCCTTGCGTTTGGCGGTCAGTCAATCAGTTTGTCCGTTCAGTCTTGTGGACACAGTTCTGTTAGAAGTCATCTCCTGTCTAGTTTTATACACTAGGGCCTTTGTTGTGGGTGTGCCCGCCCTTATGAGGTGTTTTCCCATTTTTCCCCACTCTCCGTATTTTTCCCCTATTTTTCCCATTTTTCTGAGGCTTGGGAGGGCTGCCAGAGGGTGCCAAGAGCAGTACAGTATTGGCTGACTGGGTGTTTATCAACTGCTGGCCGACTGGTTTTGATCAGTTTTGGGCACCAGATTGCTGGCCGACTGCATTTATGCAGTCGTGGACCTTTTTATCAGTCGTGGGCTTTTCCTTATGCTGGCCGACTGCCCTCTAGGGAGGTATATATAGGTCCTCAGCCCCCATACCTCATTTGTATCATTCCTCGGGATCTTCTTGTGTATATAGAGCAGAGTTACACGCCTACATCTCTCTCTCTCTTGTGCTGTTTTTCTGCCTGCGTTTTTGCTTTTGCTCGTGTTCCCAGATTTGGTCATCATCTCCGCTGCGTATTCTGACATTGTATCAGAGCCCTAGGCTCTTGATAGGTCTTGGGATTTGTGTGAGCAAGAGGGGGGCTGTTTTGTGGCTGATTGGTGGACTGTTTTGGGCTGATCAGGAAGAGGAGAAGCAAGAGGAAGGTGGGCTGATTTGCTGGACAGCCACTTGTTGCAGGTAGCAGTTCTTCTTTGTTCCCACCCACCCACCCTTTTCAGAGTACATCCCCGCTATGGCAGATCTGTATGAGATGGCCGAGAGACATGTGAAGATCCCGACACTCCCCACCTTCCCGGTGGACCGTCAGTTGGACGGGAGCAACTAGTTACTTGCTGTTCAAGCTGTTATCGGGCTGAATCTAGCTCCTTGGGAACACCCTGCTTCTGATCCACAACTCACCGTTGCTGTCTTGGGGTACTGGCATTGTAGATCTTGCGATGGATGCCTCTATCTACCCCTTAGCTGCGTATGTATAATAAAATATCCCTTCAAGTCAGGCAGCTTCTTTTTGTACACAAATATGTGATAGAACACTCATGGTGTGTTCACACTAATGGCAAAACCCATGTGGCATGGGCATCTAGATAACTTCTTATTGGACTATTTGGAAGTCTCTCTCCTACTAAGTTTCAACCACGGGTGCACTTTCCAATATGATGCATTTAAACACTATTCATGTCTTTGCCATAGAGTTGCCTGCTCCTGGCAAGTTGTGGATCAAAAGAGGTTCCCAGGGAGCCAAATTCAGCCCCAGAATAGTTGGAACAACAAGGAACCTTTTGTTTATGCATGTAGCATTAGCACCAGCATGATTGGAGTCAGGATTAAAGTCTAGACTCCAAATTTAGCATTGTGCATATTCATGTTTTGTATACAATAGATTATGCCATCTTGCCTTGTCTTTTGTGCATTTGTAGCTCGATACCATTGGGAAGAAGATGAACTCAAAGCCCCTTGCAAGCTGGAAGAGGAAGAGCGCAAGGCATGGGAAGAGAAGAAACGCAAGGCTTGGGAGACTTGCTGCCATAGTATAAAGGCACTACACACCTGGCATATGGATGCCTCTTAACTGCCCCTTAGCTCCTTACTTAAAGAAAAATATCCTTTCACGCTTGGCCTAGGCACTTTTGGACGTTTTTTGTCTGCTAGGATTGGTCCAATTTAGGCTCGAACTTGACGTTGAGTCTATTGATAGCTAGAGCTATGTCCATGTTGCAGTCATATGGGTGAGATGCAAGTGACATCTACTCACATTATAGCACTCAAGATTTCACATGCTACAACATCTCTACTTGTGCCATCACCACCCAAAAAAAGGTGCATGTCTCCATGTGTAGACATATATCTACCCATGACCACCTTAATAATGCATCTTCAATTTAAGCTACCTTGCTAAAATATCACATCTCCAACATAGAAGAATGGTTACTTCATAAAGGAGGGTGAATCTGAAGAGCTAAGGAATCCCTTTTTTTAGAAAGTTTATATAATTAGTTATAGGCAACATCATAAAAGAGGATGAAACTGAAGAGCTAAGGAGTTTTTTTTAGAGTAATTTATATAATTAGTTAAAGACATTTCTAAATTGCGAAAAAACCTCCCACAAAACGCCCCCCAAAAAAAAGGTCCCACAGTTTCAAGATTGAAATATTTAATGTTATCCCCAAGGCGATAGCCTAGTGGATAAGACTTTGGACTTTCTATGGGAGGTCTTGGGTTCAAATCTTCTTGGGGGCATCTTATACTAAGGGTGTGTTCGCATGCGGGTGGGCACATAGGCAACCATTCACAGTGCACACACCTTACACTGTCATCATTCGATCGTCATGGCATTTGCTTCCAGGCGATCGGCGACAACAGTGTGCAATGCTTGCCCTTCAAGCTCACGCTTTGGATAAGGAATGATTTTGCCATGGACATCAAAGATCGTGACTCAACTTGCGACGCCCAATTCTACCAAAGCTATGCAAGGTGTTCACTCCATTCGGCCGAGCGACTAACTTGTGAAGTTCATCCCACAACTTGTTCATTGCCTATAAAGTGGCCAATATTTGGAAGGGTGGTACCCCCTTGTGGTACTCGGGTGTGTGTGTGGTTAGTATGGTGTGTGTAGCCGGGTGAAATTCTCGTGTGCAACTAGGAATGGAATAAGACCTCATGAATATATATATATATATATATATAATGCTTTTTCTTTTCTTTGCTCATTTGCATGCAAACTTTTCCACCCCCTTTGTCATGCTTTCAGCCACCTTGTGCAATACGCGACCTTCTCCTCCTCCGCTTCTTCAGCCCCTTTGCCTCCTTGCTTCTCCTCCCTTCTTTGGCCTCTTTTCCTTCTCCCTTTCTTCTTCCTCTTCTCCTTTCTTGATCCTCTTTCTCCTTCTCCTCCGTTCTTTGTCCTCTTTTCCTTCTCCCTTTCTTCTTCCTCTTCTCCTTTCTCTCCTTCTCCCCTGGGTCCTAACCTGTATCCTCCTGCAGAAGGTGGAATCTTTTCCTTTCTCTTCCTTCCCTTCTCTTCTGAAAAAGCTTCATATATTATTTAACACTAATGTGGTTTTTTTTGCTCAGGGGCAAAAAAGTCTGTAATAAAAACCTAAAGATGTTTCTTGTGACTATGGCAAGATTAAACCAAGGCACCCACCTACAAAGTCAAACCCCTTACCAACTAGGCTATATACGGCCAGGACCAAAGAGCTCAGGAGCCTGCAGTGACTTAACGTTAAAAACACAAAACAAATTCCCTAAACTACTGGCCTAACCTAGTCTTCAAAGTGTGAAAGCAAAAAAATTTACTGAGCATGCAATGAAATTTTGCCACCATCCCAGGCGCTTGAGGAACCTCATCCCCTCTGTCCCATCACATGACTTGGATTATCCGTGAGCATTTTGAAGGCAGCTAGGATCAACTTCATACAAAAGAAAACCAGCAAAACAAAGGCTGGGCAGTTAACCTGAAACCTCGTGCACTGCTAAACCAGTTTCTGGTTAAAGCAGAGGCAAATTGTTGTGCAGGGGCCCTTGTTTCCTCCACCTGAAAGAACAAGACAGCTCCAAGTCAACTCAAAACCTGAAACAGAGAGGCAGATGATGCAAAATCCAAGTTCCAGAATGACATTGACATAAGAATAATAGGCGTGACACTCAATCTACCTAGCCGTGTACCGAACAGAACAGATGTTAACCCTAGGCTTTTAACTAGCCATGAAATCATCATATGATGGCATACATTCTTTCTGAAACTAGACCTGAGAATGCAACACATTAAAAACCCTAAAATTAAAGAAACAATCGTTTGCTCTCAAATACATGGCCACGAGTCAAAGCCGTGGGATTAGCAATGCAGTTAGATTTGACTCAAGGAAGCATACCAGGGGAGATGCGACAACTGCTGCAGCACTGCAGAGGCGCGCTCCGACCACAGAAGCAAAGGAGAAGCGAGAGGCGAGCAGCGCACTCGTCGCCATGGCTGCCTTTCTACCAACAACCGTCGGAAAAGAGCACCCGTGCCTGTGTAAACACCGTCGCTCTGTGGCAGCAGAGGCGAGCAGTTCCACACTCAGAAAATTTTGGAGAAACTACAATGCGACATAAACCCTACCTAAACCCCCTCGCCAAGTTACTGCTTCACATAAACGACAATTAAGGTGGTGATTTATTAGTGTTATATTCTTTTTTTTAATAGAATATTTACTATTATTATGTACATTAATTTTTTCGCCTTTTTAAAGGATAGCTTGAAATTAATATCCATTTCCTGTTAATACTATGTATATTATGAAGTGACCGCTTAATTAAGACATTAGCCCCAATTGGATGCTATTGTCTCCTTCGAACCTTACTCTAGACCCTCTCCTCCCTCCTAAAAATGGAAGTAGAGAAGAAAGAGACACAAAGAGACACAGAGAGAGATCGTTGTCCATGTCAGAAAAAGAGAAACAGAAAGATCTTTGCCTCAAGCTCTACCTTGCACAAGAAGAGAGAGAGAGAGAGAGAGAGAGAGATGTGTAGTCACCCTCTACCAAACTGACAATGATGCAAGCTCCCTCAAGCTCAACGCTCCGAGAGAGAGAGAGAGAGAGAGAGAGAGAGAGAGTTGTAATCCTATCATCTTAGTTTCTTGACCACAACAACACTGAGAAAAAGTGATCCCTGTCTCTTAAATCTAGAGAGAGAGAGAGAGGGCAATTGATAGGTTACACTAGTTATGTCCCTGGTAAGAGTACATCTAGTATCCATCTTTGTACTACGCATGAGAGAGAGAGAGAGAGAGATGTTCTCTACACTAAGTTGTACTTGGCCATATGAGAGAGAGAGAGAGAGAGATGTTCTCTACACAATCAGTTGTACTTGGCCATATTAGAGAGAGAGAGAGAGAGATGTTCTCTACACAATCAGTTATACTTGGCCTATGAGAGAGAGAGTGAGAGATGTTCTCTACACAATCAATTGTACTTGGCCATATAAGAGAGAGAGAGAGAGAGAGAGAGAGAGAGAGTGACCTCCCAACCTCTCTCTCTCTCTCTCTCTCTCTCTCTCTCTCTCTCTCTCTCTCTCGCACGCACGCACACACGTGTACACACACAAAGAATGACCTCCTAACCTCCTGTTCTGATGGTGGCTCCTGCATGTGCTTGGAACAAGTGTCAAATATCACCAAATTGAGAAGATTGTGTTTGATTTCTTTTTATTTTCAACGTAAAGCTATAAACCCCATTGTGGGACCATACGTAGAGGTTATAAACCATTATATGTTACAAAGCCAAAATGAGATAGAATCCACTCTTTATAGGTTCCCTTGACCACCTTCAAAAACTAGTCTAATCCTATAAGAACTTCAACAGTCCATTTGTTAACGTTGTGAACAACTACTTTTATATCTCAAAGCCACCCGAAGGTTTACATAATGGGCTAGTGAGATAAATTTGTTTGGATGTGCCAACGTGTGCACAATTGATTTAGAAAACGTAACCAATCCAAGACAAGACCACTAATGACTTGGTGGTCTACATCCGAGACACAACTTGAGATCTAATCCTTTATGTGCTAACTTCTCTACTTAGGGGAGACCACCTCTCAATGTCCCTCTAAATACCCTCTATAAACTCTCTCAATACTCTCTTTTAAAACACCTCCAAGATGCATCTTGTTTTGTCATACTCTAGGATTTTCCCATCTAAGTATCTATCTACCATTTTAACCTTTTTAAGTTCTTTGGATAATCCTTGGAAATGATCATCTTGTATAATCACTTAGTTTGTGGTATTACCCTTCTTTCCCCATCTCTAGTTGTTAAATTCCCAATTCTAAAAGTCATGATCAATGTTTATTTACATGCATTGATTGAAGTATATTAAGAGTGTTGACCAATATATATCTATAGATTGACAATTTTTTATCTCAATAATGAGCTTTCTCTCTTCGAAAAGATTCAAAAGTTATTAGTTGGACCATTTTTCAGGTGCTCGTCCAATTTGTAGATTTGGACACTATCGCTTCATAGTTTATTAATCATACATGTCATATGTCAAGAAACTGTGTTTTTACATGCATGAAAATGCAACCTACACTTTCACACCATTTGCAGCTTGTACTTCTTAAAATGCTCTTTCAATCATAACTCCTTGTGTCTCACATATCCTATAAGTCCATCCCCTTATCTTTCAATTTCCCAGTATTGTTGCCATCCACTACAACTGGGTGGGGATGGGGGTGATGAAGTATTCATGATCACCAAATGCTCCACATACACAATGAATTGCTAGTGTATCTCATCGTGCCATTATAACTGGGTGTGTGGGGGGGGGGTGATAAAGTATTCATGACCACCAAATGCTCAACATACACATTGAATTACCAGTGTATTTCATTATGTCGTGCCACATGATTGCTAGTCCCAATATTTTCCATTGTTGAATGAAGGAGTCTACCTATTTGTGAGTGCTTTAGCTTCAACAAGGGCAAGCCAAAAAAGATCCTTTCATTAGTATTGAAATGCTTCCATTACCTCTAGAGTATAGTCCCCAACTGTTCCATCCGATAACTCATAATGGTAACTAACCCATGGTTGGCTCCTTTGGAGTGACCATTATGACCAAAAAGTGGGAGTTTTTAGCAATCACGAGAATAGGCAAATCTAATAACCTCAATGTTACCAACTTAGTTAGCCTCGCTAACGTTTCCCATCTTAGCATAGCCAAAGTTCTTTCATGTAGACTTTAATGGTCATGGTAGTAACGTGAGAGCTCTAAGACATGAAGAAAAAAATCATCAAATAAGCTAAGTAGTAGAGTGAAAAAAATACGTGAAAAGACTAAAAAAAGCTTGCTTAATTTCTCCATAAAAAGATTAGTACATTTTCATAGCCTTAGAGAGAGGCATCTTTCCTCCTATATATAAGCCCTGTAATTTCTCCACCTCTTCTAATTTATGTTATCGTAATCACACGACTCATGCTAACTTAATAAACTAATAACTTTAACCTTTTAGATTTTACACATCTTTTCTATATTTGAACAATCGCCTGACGTTCCAAACATAACTAATAGAAACGCGAGATCACATATTTGACCACCCTCCCTTGATCAAAACAATCATAATATGTGGCTTGTTCTTTATCATCATCACTCTCAACCATTTAACTATACCCACCCTTCCTCCCTCAAGTTATAACCATGAAGAGTCATACTATGTCACATATAGTTATAACAAAAAAATATTCTCACGATCCATCTTTAAAAAAATGTACCTCTGGTCATCCCAAGTGGACTCTCACACCACATGATCCATATTATAGTATAAGTAAGTGCCTTAGTACATATCATGCAAAAACTTCATGGCACCACACACACAATCCTAACCTTGGCACCAACATATGGCTCTAAATGGACCTTCCACTACTTGCTCTCTTTCTCTTCAATATAAAGAGATAGCTTCTCAAGATCGTCGAGTGAGTTGCGAGCTCCCCCTGCACCTGCCTGCTTGTTGTCACCTTCGCCCCTTCCCCCTGCTCATGCCCAGCCTTGGCCTCCCCTGTCCGTCGCCTTCCTCCTACCCCCGCCTTCTCCCCCCTGCCTCCGCCCCGGCGCCCCCCCTCCCGCCAGCGCCCCTTGTTTCTACCTTCACTACCCTGCCTGCCCCAGCACCATTTGCGTCCTCTGCTCATTTTTTCCCCCTTCCCCCTCCCCCCTCTTCGCCTGCCTTCGCCCCCTGTCTCCGCCTTCACCTCCCCCTTTCTTTTCGCCTACGCCCCCCCCCCGGGTTTCCGTCTACGCCTCCAGCTTGCCAGCGTCGCAAGCCCCCCTCTCTCCCCTTTTTCTTTTTTCTTGCTACTCCCATCCGCGTTTCCTCCTCCCCCCCTCCCCCCTTCGCTTGTGCCTCTTGCCCTATCGCCTCCCCCCCTTTTTTTCTCTGTCATCATTGGCAGAGCCCTCAGCTCGTGGGGGAAGTTCTTTACTTTCGACAAATTTCGGCCTCTTCTGGTCTTTGCCCCCACGAGGACTCATAGCAGCCACTTAGTCTCGCCCGACCGAGGCCGTTGTTATATGCCTATAGTTTTCAGAAGCGGACTTGTAGATTCTCACTAATGACTGTCTCATCCCTGGAGGCCTCCACTATGGTATGTAAGATTGTCAATAGCCGCCCCATGCATGGCCAACTCAGGGATCTTCTTTAGGCTAGCCTACTAGGTGCGCCTGTAAAGATCACAGGTATTCATCCATTGGGGGGTGGCTACTACCAGGTTGAGTTCAAAGCTGCGTCTAATCTTGTCATGTAGTTGAGCCCCGTTGCATTGCGTACGGCAGGTCTTCTTTGCATGGTGGCAGCACGCCGGCATCCCGACCCTCTAGCTGGAGTTTCAGGCTTTCTCTTGGTGACAGTCTACTTTCCAGGCCTCAGGAAGGAATACCTTCCTCTTCTCCTAGTGATTTGTTGTGCCATCAGGAGAGTGATGGAATCCCTCCCCCCCACCGCTACCTCGGCCCTCGCACAAGCAATCGAGATTCCATCTCTATGCATCTGTGTTGCTTCGCCAAATTCTGTGCCTCACATGATATCTATTCCCGGCCATGTGACCCCATTATGCGCAGAGAGTGGAGCACTCCGGCCTTCCAAGCCAATGCTTCATTTGCAGAGGCAGATGGATCATCTGGCCAGAGCTTGCCCTTGCCGTGAGTCTAGGAGACCGCCCCTAGTGGTTTCCCTTCCTTCCCGCTTAGATTCACACCACGGGACTGAGGGAGGAGTAGGTTCCCAAGCCGTGGAGCACCACATACCGACTATGGATGACCCATGAGAGAGTGGCGAATGGTCAGCCCCATCCCAGTCATTGGCTGAGCACCAGAGCTAAGCGTTGTCACCATGCGCGCTAGACTAGCAGCATGTGGGAGGATTCGCTTTTGTCAGAGAACCAGTACAAGCACTTATCCTATCACCCACCCGTAGATGGTGCCCCCTTGTGATGTGGCAACCGATTCCTCGTTCGCGACTCCTCTTCTAGCCCTCAATTCCCAGTGGGGCAAGTTGACCCCACCCTCTCTCCGTCGAGCCTTCCCGAGCAGCCTTCCTCTCCAATGGATGCCTCTCTGCCTTCTTGCTCCCCCTCTCCTCCCCCTCTCCCCCACCCTTGCCTCTGACTAGACCCGTAGTCACTCCATTTGTCCCTCCCCCTCTCCCCCTCTCCCCCACCCTCGCCTCTGACTAGACCCGTAGTCACTCCATTTGTCCCTTCCTCTTCTTTCGTGCCCTCCATCCCCCCCCCCTCCGCCTCTCCAAAGCATTCCCGTCAACCCCCTATAGCCCCGGAGAGGAGACAGCCAGTCAGCTCCGTTCGTCACCTGATTCATCGCTTCTCTGAATCGGTGGAGATGACCATTGCGGCCTCACTAGTGAGGGCTCTCCCACCTGAGTCTCCAGGCGGGCCCCCTAGGATCTTGGGGTAGCTTGTGGATTATAATTTCTTCCGGTATCTTCCGATAGAAGGGACAAATAGTTTTGAGGAGACCGTGGCCCTGGATATGCGTGGTCTTCCACCACTCCATACCCTCTACGCAAGAGAACAGTGCGATGACTTTCTCTTTCCCCTTGAGCGCAGCCCTGGGGACAAAGTGGGATCTAGAGTCCGTGGTCGCTACCATTCATGACTAGATAGTTGAGCTATCGCATCATCTTCATGATCTCTACATCATTGACATTCTTACTCATCTATGGCCTCTGGCCAGGATGGAGCTTGGTGGATCAGTTCATAGAGACCAGGAAGGGGAGATGTTGACCTCCAGCCTAGAGGTGCTTCTCTTTGTGTTTATGCATACCTCTATCGCAGTTCCTCTCCCCCCTTCTTACAGGTATCTTCAATATGATCGATGGAGCACGGAGTGTGCATACTCTCATGCTCGGATAGAGTGGCAGTACATGGAGGGCAGGATACACGCTCACTTGGTGTGACTTTGCACCAAGATAGATTATGAGCACCACGTCAATGGGCCCCATGTCGAGCACAATCAAACGGGCATCTTAGGCATAATCGGAAGACAACTCTCATGAAGACGCTGTAAAAGAGGCTAGGCCCCTCCTCCCGAAATCCCTCCAATCTACTCTGGGTGTAATGAAGGGGGCTTGGTCTTGATGAGAAGAAAACTCCTACCACCCTGAATTACCACTTTCCGTTATGGAACCTTCTCAAAGCTTCTAGATTGCTTCTTATCCGATGGGGCCGCCATCACCATTGGAATACATGGATGAGGTTAAATTTCAGGTTTATGCTAACGATGTGATAGAAGAGCCTACTCTTAACCCTTCTCAAGAGTTTCCATTTGATCTGGGTGGAGAGGATTGGGTAGAAGTTGAAGCAAAAGAAAGGACAACCATGCTATGTGCCATTTCACAAGAAGCTAAAGCGGGATGCAAAGGTTCCAACACTTTAAGGCTTGTGGGGAAGATTGGGAGCAGATCAATTCACATACTTGTTGATTTGGGGAGCACACATAGTTTTGTGAACTCTAAATCAATAAATTCTTTGAGAATATGCCCACGGGAGATGATGAAGCCCCTAAAAGTGGAGGTTTGCAAATGGACAACATGAGCTGAGTAAAAGTTGGGTTACAACAAGGATTTCTCCCCAGACAGCCCGTGGATTAAGAGTTAGATTGATGTCGCCCGCACAGAGATTTGGTCCATTGAGGAGAGGAGGGTGGAGTACAGATATCATGCCAAGGATTCATTGTGGACTCAAGACAGTGACAGAGTTACTGGAGATTTCTTTGAGTTACCAGGCCCCCATAGGAGGGGAGATGGTATTCACTGGTTGTGCAGCCAGGATGGAGCTATTGTTTCTGACCCCCCACATGTGAGAGCCATCGCTCACAGATTTCTTTTGATCTCTTCTCATTGGTGCCCCTTTATTCCCCTAAGTAATGGACGCACGCAAGAGAGTCTAGAGGCACACGAGAGAGGTGGTTCCTCCCTCCCTTTGGTATGTTTTATTGACCCCTTTCACTTCAAATGTAATGAAGGGGGCTTGGTCTTGATGAGAGGAACACTCCTACCACCCTAAATTACTACTTTGAGCACCCTTATATCTCTCTATTTTGACTTTTTAGAGCTGAAAGTCATGTGAGGTTGACCACCCAAACGGTAACGGAATCGAGAGTTTGTTGGCTCATTTGGAAGCTCTTAGGTAGTGCTCTTAAGCTATGTAAACACCTTGAATTCAGTCCGCATTGTTTTGGACTGAATTAAAACTTTCAATCTGACCAAACTAGTCCCTTTGCACCCTGAAATGGTATCCAAATCAACCACTTGACAGCTTGTTACATTTACCTTAAGATGTCCTTCCAAGGCTTGTCAATGCCCTTGAGAGATCTTGAATGTTTTGGGACTGAATTGCACTTTTGTATTCACTACATAATGTAGGCAAACCACAAAAATCTGGGCATAATCTCCCCGAAAAATGGACCAAATCCCAATAACAATCCATTAGCATTTGCCCAATGTCCATTCATAACAATGTCCCAATGTCCATTCATAACAATGTCCCAACCACAAGCATTCACTTGCCAATGCAACTCTCATGCTTTGATCACCTCCAAGTGTCCACGGCATGCCTAATCAAGTATCATTTGGCTATCATAGCCTCGGCATGCTTGCAATATCATCAAGTTGTGTGTCGGAGGAATGCTTTATGCTTATCGATCTCCCAGCTAAGCCTTCCCACCCTCGTACACCTAGTCCGAATCTAGGCACAAGTTGGGGCCATGTTTCACATCCAATGTACCTAATCCCCCTCCTTGCCGCTTTTCCAAAAGCTCACGAACAAGGAGAGTTCATACGATGCTCCCCCCGAGCCTCTCCTCCAATACCCGAGGTACCCTCACAAGCATATTATATGCTAGGAAATTGAAGTGAGAGTACAAAGTGAAGTGTATGTGGATGTAAGTTCAAAAGAGAACGTAGGAGCACTTACAGTGTGTTTAGCATGACTTATGCTACTTTGATTTTATCAATTACAACGAGCATGTTCTCATGCTTTCATCCAATCATCATAATAGCTCTAATATACCAAATCACATCAAACTGACATCCAAGTAGCATTCAACATCATGTGAGTCCAAAAGACCAAATCACTTGCAAGCAATAGCTTCACAATTCAAGAAGTAGGCATAGTGTCCTCAACATGTTCCATGCAAACACAAGATTTTCTCACCAACATCGAAGTGCAGCCGTTGCTATAAGATCTCTTCAATGATAAGGAGTTGTGCAAGTACATCAACGTGATGAGACAGTAGTTTATGATGCTATCATGCAAGCTTTCATGGAATCCTCTTATATTCTCTCTTGCACTCCCCGGATAGCAACAACAACACCTTCTAAATCTCCATCTAATCAAAGTTTAATTGAAGATTAACAAGAGGACAAAAATGATCTTCAATAGTAGACGAAGCAATTAATGATTGTAGAAGCATTGCAGACATCTTGAAGCAATGGCATTCAAAGGAGCTTAAACGCATCCAAAACGCATACAGTCAAAATGAGTGAAAAAGGCACCCAGCTACTGTAGATAGCTGCCATCGCCATGATTGTTGAAGTACTATAGCTATAATTAAGCTCTCCATGTGACTAGAAAGCTCCATATTGAGGCGAAATTACACAGTTCGCAGGCCGAAAATGCACAATTCACAGGTCTTCTTCACGGGCGGGCGACCAAAACGGTGCAAAAAAAAAATGCAAAAAACAAACTTAGGCAAGCCATTGGGTCTTATGCAAGCCAAAATAGTCGTGATTGAAGACTATTGAAGGTGATTAAAGGCAATTTTCCTGCAGAAAACGGGTTGTAGAAAAACGTGAAGAAATCCATGGAGTCATGATGAAACATTGGTTTCTTGTGATCAAGTTGAAGAGAAGGTTGATTACCACCAAACCCTAGGGTAGTGCTTTCTAATCTTTGAGATTGAAGCCCTAATTTCTCCCAACATCAAGCAAGAAGGAGAGGGGCAAGTAAAATATTTTGGATTAACTCCCTAATCAAGATTAATAGTTTTTTCCCAATTTTAGTTGCAAGATTAAAAATTAGGAGCGGATCCCTCAGAATTTGGCCCTCTGCCATCCATGGCCCCAAAAACTTAGGAAAAGGATGAATCAAAAGATTAATACCACTCAAGCAAGATCAATTCCCTTCAACGACATCCTCATGTCCCATTTCTTTATCAAGAAAATCAAGAACATCTCAATTTTTCTTGAAACTAAGATCGAAATGGATCAAAGACATAGCTTTGATACCACTGTAGTGATGGAGAGAGAGATAAAGAAATGCACTCATAATGGAGTACCACATGCACTCAAGTGAGTACCACCATAGCCATGGAAGCTTGAAGTTCCAAGAAAGTATGATTCAATTAGTAAATGATTATGAGATAGCCTTCTCCTCACAGAGAAGCCAGCCGGAGGAGAAGCATCTCTTCCCCTTATGATCACTTGTTTCCTGCCCTTATATGAAGCGACTGTTTTTAGCCCTTCGTGGTTGTACTTAGCCCTTTGTCATTGTTTTTTGTTAACTAATTGAAGGACCTTTTTTCCTGAAAAAAAAAGAGAGATAGCTTCTCATCAACAGTGTCTGCATTATTAACAACTTCTTCATCTCGCCTTTTCTTCTAACAATTTAATACTTTTTTCTAGATGATCTTCCCACAATAATGGCATTTTAACTTTTTTTTAAGGCATAGCCAATGTGCTTGCTCTAATGAGAAGCACCAACAATTTTAGGTTTTTTTCTTTATAAGTGCAAACCATTACATCATCCTAGTTAGATCTGAAAGATTCTTCAAAGCGATTTACAATATACCCCTTTCTTTAGGCATGCTCTTTGAAACAATATTAATAGCATCCTCTTCACCAACAAGACATTCTTTGCTAGCCATTTGTTCCATTATGCTCTTTAATTTGCTGAAATGTGATACAATTACCTCTTCAATAAACATGACCAGGCCAAAGAAAATGGATTTTGAGGCTAATTTTGTCTTTAGCTCTAAAATCATTCTCAATAGTTTCCCAATCATCATGAGAAGTGGTGTTTATAAAAATATAATGTAGAATACATTACTCGATCTAAGTGCAATTACGATAAATGCTTTCTTTTGTTTCTCTCTTACTCCTCAATTCTATTCTTCTCCCTTCTAGCCATAAACATTCTCATGAGAAGATACTTGGCTTTCACTTGCCAACCAATGGTGTTGAATCCTTTACCATTGAATTTTGATCATATGTTATACCCATTCTATTCAAATCTGAAATCAATTTTTGCTTTAAGCGGGCTAGAGAACCCAATGTGGGGCAATTTAATCTTTTTTAATGTTGTACAATGAGATTACAAGAAACAATGATTCTTATTGTGAACACAAATGAGATTGCAAACAATAATGATTCTTATTGTGAGCAAAAATGAGATTACAAACCATAATGATTCTTATTGTGAGCAATAATGATTCTTATTTGTGAGCAAGCAATAAAGATTCCTATTGTGAGCAAAATAGACACCATTCTTGTTGAAAGCACACCATCAAGAAAATCAAATGCTATTATAGTGAGACCATGTACTGGTGCTATGAGCACTTTTGTCCCACCTGGATTTTCCCCATAGCCATCCAAGTGTGAAAGGACACCTTAGGGTTAGTTAGTAAAGCAACCGCATCCATTCGCATCCATTGTTTAGATTTCTGCTTATTTGTACTTATAGAGAGCTTCATCTCTCTCTCCTTTAAGCTAGCCATTCTCTCTCACATTCTGCACCCTTATGTTCTTCTCATTGAGCATTTTGTGTTAACAATGCTATCAAAGCCTTCTTTAAGTCAGTGGTTTTCTTGGTAGAGCTTTGGATTCCTTTTGTAAGCTTCCATTGAAGCTTTCTTGTAAATTTGGAGGTTTTCTTGTGGTTACATAAATCAAGAATTAGTAATCAACTCCATACAAATAAAAGATTCGAACGTATTAAGCATGGATATGAAAGTAAACATGAGATAAAACCATATACTTGAAAACAGAGCTTAGACCCCCGCAAAGCATATGCCAATCACATCTTACAATGTAGTATTTATTATGATACCACTCACGATACTAATTGCAAGCATGGCACAATGGTCGGACGGGCATCCCCAATAGACCATAGGGGGCCAATAATGTAACATCCCTCTTGCTCGGGTTAGCAACTGACCTCGTTTGCGTGTTTGATAGGAGTGGATTAAGTCAGGACATGTGTGGAAAAACCACTCGGGCATCCAACGAGCATCTTCTCTTGGATGGTTCTTGAAGGTCAAAAGATGTATGTTATAAACATTGCTAGTTCTTGTAGTAGTCTGCTCATGGTCAATAATTGCATCAGGTACTAATTGCTCTTTATCAGTTCTTCATAAATAGGATGATTAGGGATTGGTCCTTTTAAAGGGTCTCAATAGACTAATATGAAAGGAGTTATGAATTCTCCAATGGGACGGAAGATCTAGTCTATAAGCGAGGTCATTGATTTTGTCTACTATCTTGAAAGGACTGTAGAATCTAGGTGCTAGTTTGACAACATGATTCTTTTCTACACTCTTAAGCCTCCTCTTTTCTATCCTCAAAAGTACATGGTCTCCTTCTTCAAAAGTCTACTATCTTGAAAGGACCGTAGAATCTAGGTGCTAGTTTGACAACATGATTCTTTTCTACACTCTTAAGCCTCCTCTTTTCTATCCTCAAAAGTACATGGTCTCCTTCTTCAAAAGTCATGGGTTTCCTTTTCTTATTAGCCTGTTTTACATACTTTTCCTGAGCTTTCCTAATAGCCTCTTTAACTTGATCATGAATAGGTAAATTTATCAGCAGCTTCTATAGTGCGAGAAAGACGAGTCATCGGAGTGGGAAGGGTCTTTCCATACACTATCTCAAACGGTGCCTTCTTAGTGGCAGAGTGAGGAGTGTTATTGTAGAAAAATTGGAGAATATATAAATATTTATCCCATTGCCTAGGCTATGATGAAACATAGGTTCTAAGAAAGTCTAGGATAGTACTATTGGCCACTTCAGTTTGGCCATTGGAGGATGAAAAGAAGTAGAGAAATCTAATTTTGTGCCTAAATTATCAAACAATGTTCTTCAAAAATTGTTATAAAATTTAGAATCTCTATCTGACATAATGGCTTTAGGCAAACCATGATGCACAAATATATGCTTTAAAAATAAATGAGCAGCTTGATGAGCAGTCAGCTTCTTTTTACATGCAATGAAATGAGCATGTTTGCTAAATCTATCAACTACTGTCCAAATCATGTCATTATGATTATTTAGCAGTAAGTGGAAAACCACTGATAAAATCCATTGAAATCTTCTCCCATGGTTCATTGGGAATTGGGAGTGGCATAAGTAATCCCTGAGTTTTCCCCTGTAGCTTTTAATCTTATGGGGCAAGTAATGCATTCGGCCACAAACTTGGCTATATCTTTCTTCGTAGATGGCCAATGAAATTCTTGGGCAATCGTATGTAAAGTAGAGGATGCTCCTCTATGCCCTGCATATGGGGGTTGGTGCAACTCCTCCATAACAGACTATCTAAAAGGTCTAGTGATGCATAATCTCCTTTGAAAGAAGAGATACCCATCATGATAAGAGTAATCTGAGTGGGGAGTCCACCCATTATCTCTCATTTTGGTCCAAGTGTTTGAAAAGTATGGGTCTTGGTCATAAGAGTCTTTCATAGCATCGAAAGTCGAGCTATCTCTACAACCGTGATGTGATGAACACTAGGCCGTCGACTAAGGGCATCAGCGGCTACATTCTCTTTTCCAAGCTGGTAGAGAATAGCAAGTTGGAAACTTTGAATAAAAGCAACCCATTTGATGTGTCGGTCAGATATCAAAGGCTGGGTAAGCGATACTCTACTGGTCTGTTTTAATGATGAATTCTGATCCCATTAAATAATGTTTCCAAATCTTTAGGGCATGGACTACAATAGTCAATTCTTTCTCATAAGTGTTGTACTTGCACTCGGGGGGTCTGAGTTTCCTACTCTCAAATGCTATGGGGTGACCATTTTGCATTAATGCTGCCCCTATGCCTATACCACTAGCATCAGTTTTTACAACAACAAAGAAAGGTCTAGCAAAGTTTGGTAATTGTAGAACTGGTGCTTTAGTGAGTGCTTCTTTTAAAGCATTAAAAGGATTTTCATGTTTATCAGTCCACACATACTTGTTTGCTTTCTTTAAAGGAAAAGCCAGATAATGAGAAATGTAAGCGAAATTCTTCACAAAACGTCTATAGTAACTGCACAAACCAAGAAATGATCGGAGTTCATAAATATCTTTGGGTCTCGGCCAAGTCACTATAGTCTCTATCTTTTTGGGGTCCACACGAATACCATCAATAGAAACAATGTGACCAAGGTATTCAATCTTTGTCTAAAAGAAAGACCTCTTCTCAGGATTGAGGTACAACTCATTCTCTTTTAAGAGATTAAACACTATCTCCAGATGTTTCTCATGCTCAGCAACGCTATCACTGAATCTAAGAATATCATCGAAGAAAACTACCACAAAGTTGTGATATTTGAGGAAGATGCGGTTCATCATGATGCGGCTAAAAGTAGCCAGAGCATTAGTGAGTCCAAAGGGCATCACTACCTAAGAACTCATAATGACCCATTTGTGTCCTTAAAGCAGTCTTGTATATATCTTCCTCTACCATCCTCACTTGGTGGTATCCGGATTTCAAGTCTATTTTACTAAATACCTTTGCTCCTCGCAATCTATCAAGAAGATCGTCCACTCGAGGAATAGGATATCTGTTTTTGACTGTGATTTTATTCAGGGCTCTATAGTCAATACATAGACGGTAGGTTTCATTCTTCTTTTTTACTAGAAGAACTGGAGCTCCGTAGGGTGAACTACTAGGCCTAATCAATTTCCTCTCTAAAAGGTCTTCTATCTATCTCTGGATTTCTTTCTGCTCAATTTGGTTCACTCTATAAGGTGCCTTGCAGGGAGGTATACTGCCAGGGATAAGGTCAATCTTATGATCCTCAAGTCTGAAGCCAGGGGTAGGTCATCAAGGAAACAATCGAAAAAATGAGAAAGGAAGGAATCATGTGAGGTGTCCTTGGGTCATTCACAAAGACAAGAAACGTCTTCTCCCTCTTCCTCAGTGCTCTCTTAGCCTAGGTGTGGCTAAGGAAAGGTGCAGTCTTGTCTTCCATCGTTCCTCTAAGACACAAATGCTGATCATTGAACATGAAATACAAGGAATGCGTGTCGTAATGAATATATGGATTGTACAGGTGTCGCCATGGCATGCCAAGTATTACATCTATGCTTTGCAGTGGTGCAACCAAAAAATTTCATTTTTCCTCATAAGGTGAAAGTGATATTGTTAAATTCCTTACTTCTTTGGTGCAGTTATATCTTTGGTTTTGAAAAGCAGACTTAACCTTATAACGAGATGGAGTGATTTCAAGATTAAGTGCCTTTACCATCTTTTTAGAAATAAAATCGTGTGTGCTCCCATCATCATGCAACTGTGAGACAAATTCATTCTTAATCTTTCCTTTCATTTTCAACAACATATGTTGTTTGGACTTAGGCTTTGGACTTAGGCCGTGTAGATTTAGACTTAGCCTATGAAGATTTAGGCTTACCTCCTAGGTCTGAGAGATCTTCATCTTCGGAGTTACCCTCTTGCTCGGGTAGATAGTCATCATCGTCCTCCTCCTCGATCATGTTGACACTAGCTTTCGGTGTATTCTTCTTCTTCTCTGGGCACTCAAATGCCACATGGCCTTCCTTGTTGCATTTGAAACACCGGATTTGACGCTTGGGCTCCTCTTTGTTTGTCTTCGAAAGATTGTCGGTCTTCTTGTTTTCTGATTTGTTGCTTTCTTTGTTTTTGAACCAACCAAAGTTGCGGCACCATCCATGAGTCATGTCAAAAGGTTTAGATGAAGATACATGATTTTGAGATTTAAAGGGACGAGACTCTTAGGTAACACGATTCTCCTTCTTCGAAATATTATTATTCTTCTCACAGTTAATGGCTAAAGAGATTGTTGAACTGAGAGAATGTGGATGGAACATGTTCACTTTGGCTCTAATGTGAGGTTTCAGACCCACTATAAACTTCCTCTTCTGGTCCTTCTCATGCACTTTCCCAATGGCTTTGAGTTGTAGGAGAACCTACCAAAACTTGTCTGTATACATGAATGGTTTCTTTCTCCAACTGACACAATCCATCCCACTGCTGTCTACTCCTGGCCTTGTATTGTGGTGGCAAAAAGTTTTTCTTAATTGCCTTCTGGAATTCTTTCCAGCTTATGATGGCCTATCTTGGTAGCATTCCACCACAATGCAACTCCTTCAATAAGATGATTTGCAGCACATTTGACTTTATCTTTTTTAGAGAAGTCTTCCTCGAAAAAGTAGTCATCTAACTGACTAAGCCAAGAGAGAACTAGCTTGGCGTCCTTCTTCCCGTCATAATTTTGGAAGGAAAATGCCTTCTGACTAATCTTCTTTTCCTTTCGAGACTCCTAGGCTCTAAGGGTAGCTTCCATCGTATGCCAGATCTCATCACCCGAATCAGACTCCGCCCCTCTACTCCTCTTTCTCAACTTCCTCTCCAACTTCTCCCTCTTTTCCCTCTCCTCTAAAATTTGAGCTTGAAGAGCTAGCACCTGCTCCTCTGTAGTTGGGGGTTGCGGATTCATTTTAATAGAAGTAATGAAGTTGAGAGATAGAGATATTGATTAATTAATGATAGAAATAATTAAGCAAAAGATGATAAATGATGATAATACTCGTTGAACCCAAAATTTGCAAAGAGTCAAGTCGATTTGAGATTCAAGCACACCGATGATACTCGTATTCTCTCAGAAAATACCATCGAGATATATCAGAAACCACACACACTTGCTTGGCCGCGGAGAATTTGTTGAAGCCTTTGATTTGTTTGAAATTGTAAAATGAATTTTTGAGAGCTTTGACAATTAAAAATTTTCCCCTCAAGGCGTTGCGGAGAGCCTTGGCAAGAAAATTTCAATTTCAGCAAATCTTATATACTTAAGCCTTAAGCTTGATTAAGCTTTTTAGGTCCAATTCTCTCACGTAAATCGGTGCAACGTAGCATGGGAGAGAAGGAGAGCAATCGGCCATCCATTATAGACATCTCTGATGCTGCTCAGGCTCTTCAGAATTAGAGAAAAGGAGTTTTGCCTGATGTTAATCAAATCCGTACGGTCGGGGGATCGGGGTGAGATGGTCTGCTTCAGAAAACCACTTTTCTTCATGTAGGCGTGGTTTTTAGGCTTCCAGTGAGTGGTTTATGCATGTCATAATTGCCTTGCCAAACCATACAAGCTTTAATCCTTTGATTTTCTTCTTTCCACCTATACAAAGCCTTTGCCCTTCATGTAATGCTTTTGCCCAATTTCTCCATCAAGTCTTAAGATTTATGCCTTCTCTTTGAGTGTGGTTGGCTCTGATACCATTGTTAGGATCTTTGCACACAAGAGAATCAAAGTACCACAAGTGCTCGCATAAATCAAGAATTAGTAATCAACTCCATACAAATAAAAGATTCGAATGTATTAAGCATGGATATGAAAATAAACACGAGATAAAACCATAGACTTGAAAATAGAGCTTAGACCCGCAAAGCATATACCGATCGCATCTTAAAATGTAGTATTTATTATGACATCACTCACGATACTAATTGCAAGCATGGCACAATGGTCGGATGGGCGTCCCCAAAATAGACCATAGAGGGCCAATAATGTAACAAGGTTAACGTGCACATCAAGGAGGGTGTGCCAGTTATGGGGGTCATCGACGAGTAGGTCTGCCTCAAAGCCAGGATCGTGGGCTGGGGGTGGTTTACTCAGGAGCTCACGAGTCCCATAAGTTGATACAATCTGCTCCCTCTCTCGACATCGCTATTGTAAGACGTATCTATTTATAAACCCAAAATCTATGATCAGATATGCCACTTTGCATGTGTAAGCTCCTTTACTGTAAGACACGCTGCTCATGTGAAGTGGCACTACTACCACCACCATTGCCCGAGGTGCCACTAGGACCACGACCATACCCACATGTTTGTGTGCTGTGAGCATGCTCTCCTGAAGGACTCTCTGGTGTATCCATCAAACTTGTATGCACTTCACTCAATTTCTAGAGGCACTTCAGGCTCTTGAACTCAGTGGCATCAACTCCTAAGTCACTAGTTGATGTAAAATCTAGAGGCCTGCTAGTCCTAGCATCAACACGAGCAAAGCCTGGGTGGAGTTCATCAATGTCGAGAACTCTGTATGTCGCCAGGTTCGGCATGAGGGACATGTCGAGAAATGTAATAGCTCCTGAGTGATGCGGGACAAATGGAAAAAAATTCCCCATCCTAGAGCATATCCGCGATGCCAGTCGCATCTATATCCTTGAGGCATAGAGTGCAATAGGTCTTGCAGAGAAACAGTGGTGTATCTCGAGAGATAGATCACCAAAAAACCTCTGTATAATAGGCCGTGGATATAAGGGTAGGTAAGTCACTATAACGTCAAAAGACTTGCAAAACTCCCAAATATATAGGATCAACTGCTCCGCCCTATGCTAGGTAATCCTCTCCATGATCCTATGCTGCTTTGCCTTAGCTCTAGCACTCTCTGCCTCTGCTCTAACCTACTCAAAAAGTAAAGCAGATAAAAATTGATTATTCTCTCTAATAAGGTATAACTAAAGAAAATTATAAGTTTAGATCTTAATTATAAATCTTTCAAATACAAAGAAAGATACCTACTAGCTATGCCAATATCTCTCACTTGGTGTGCCTCTAGAGTGGTTGGCTTTGCCAATATCTCTCACTTGGTGTGCCTCTAGAGTGGTTGGCTTTGCCATTTGTAATGCTATTCTAAGATGGTCAATCTTTGCTCTCTTGCATCCAGAGCAGCTCCTATGTGAGCCTCTCGTTCGCAAATGCGGGACCCTACGTGACACAATCAACCACCATTAATTTTAAAATAAAGATGCAACAAAAAAATAGACAACTATGGAAAACCTATAGAAGCAATGAATATGTATAAATATAAATATCTTTACACTTATCGGTGGCATCGATCATGAAAAAAGGCATACCACGTGCTGGATGCTGTCAATGATACTATACATGTTGATCCTGTTAAAATTACAACAATGTGATGAGCTATGGTGGATCAAATGCTAGAATCATCATTAACAAAGAGATTAAATAATATTTAACATGTGATTAGTGAGCAATTAATTGATAGCTTAATGTAGGCATGGATAATAAAAAACCAGCAAATTCTCACTAGGCCAATGCCTCAATTTATAGAGTTTACATCCAAGCATCCAATCTCACTGATTTCTCCTTGATTCACTCCACCTCTTTTGATTGATTCTCTCCACCTCTCCCAGAATATCTCCACACCTCCTAAATCTCCTCATGCTACCCTTTATTCTCTCCCAGTAGATTCTTCTCACCTTTTCACAGGTTCTCTCACATTTACAGATTCTCTTTTACAGCCTCTAGCCACGGGCTTGTTCCCGCACACACCCTATTCACTTGTATATTTCAACACCTCCCGCACATGGGCACTCATCTTTTATCCTTGATGGAATGACCATTACCAAATCCTTGAGCATGAAGTAGGCACATGGGCACTCATCTTTTATACTTTGCTATATGACCTAGTTTACCATCTCCACGATGCTATTTCACCCTGAGGTAGTATGCATTGCTTGCCCTTGTTGATTGTAGTGCAAGCATGTTTTGTGGCTTCTCCATTTTGGGGAGAGGGTTCCATTTTAGACTTTGTGTGCTGCTTGTTGTAACTAAGGTTAGTGGTGGTGAGGCTTCACTTTTTTTGGTTTCCTTGGGAATTATTGTTACTAGATCCTTGATCATGCAGTAGGCACTCATCTTTTGTGAACTTTCTGGATTGGGGGTTTGTACCTTTGTTGTTATGGTCTCTTCCTTTATGTAGGCTTAGGGGATCTTATGGATCTCGGTAGCACTGGGTTATGTGAGTTTTGTGAACTTTTTCGATTGGGGGTTTGTACCTTTGTTGTTATGGTCTCTTCCTTTATGTAGGCTTAGGGGATCTTATGGATCTCAATAGCATTGGGTTACGCGGGTTTATATAGTGTCGATGATGATGAGGCTTGGATAGAGGGGTTATCAAAGTCAATGCCATATTAATGAGGGAATCATAGATATTAAGAGTGGTTATCGATTTACAAGTTAGTGGAATTAGATATTTTGATGAAGAAGATGACATTGACAAGAGTAGTCTTTTTTGTGGAGGGAATCATAGATATTATTCATTATAGGATCATCTTTGACATAGTGATAATGTACTTCAATGTGCTTGGCCTGGCATAAAAGATAATATTCTTTGCAACTTCCCATTGCACTGTGACTGTCAATAGGGTTGTCTGAAGAGAGACAAAGATCCTCTATCAATCCTCTCAACCATACACATTCAACTATTGTAATGAATGATGTTATGTATTCTACTTCAGAAGATGATGCTGCCACAGTTGGTTGTTTCTTGCTTAGCCAAGATATGCACAAATTGCCAAGAAAGAAACAATTTCCAGATGTGGACTTTGTGTATTGTAATCGCTCGCCTAGTCAAAATCAATGAGGGCCTACGGTTCTAAATCACTCCCGTTGGCATAGAACAATCTAAGATCTTGAGTGCCTTGCAAGTAATAAACTCACGCAGCAATTCTTGAACTTAGAAAGTTATGACACATTGTACTAGATGTCTGGTTGTGAGTTACATAAATAGATTAGGCATCTAATACCTTGATCATATGTGGTTATGTCAAATGGTTCACTCACATTCAGCAGACTAAGTTTTACATAAATAGATTAGGCATCTAATACCTTGATCATATATGGTTATGTCAAATGGTTCACTCACATTCAGCAGACTAAGTTTTACACCATGCTCCATTGGTGTAAAAATTGCTTTGCAACATTTCATGTTAAACCTCTTGAGGAGCGCTTTGTACTTTGACTACTTAATGATTATACCATCTTCTTGCGGTATAAACTGCATATCCAAGTAGTAGTGCAAAAGACCAAATATGATATCTTAGAATTGGAGCTAAGGTCAGCCTTGAAGGCTATAATGAAATCCCCATTGGTGCTTATCATCATTAGCATATACATATAGATCTACATAGAGAATACCAAAAACAAGCAAATCCTACTTGTCCTTTTTCACATATAAAGTGCTTTTTGTAGGACTATTTTAAAATCCTTGTCCAATCAAATAGGCATGAATCTTATGGTACCAAGCTTTGGGAACTTGTTTCAAACTATATAAAGATTTGTTAAGCTTACATACTTATGTTCTTGACCAATTTTTGAGCAAATCTAGTTGGTTGACTCACATAAACTTCTTCATGTGAGTCACCATTCAAGAACGCCACTATATTGGTACACTTTCTGTCCATGATGGGCTCCCAAAGCAATAACAATTGGATAGTGGTCAAAGAAGCAGTGGGAGTAAAAGTTTCATCATAATTAATCCCTTTTTGTTGCTGGGCATAATCTTTTGCAACAAATCTGGCCTTGAATCTGCCAATAAATCCATTTGCCTTTCACTTTATTTTGAAAACCCACTTAGTACAAATAGCTTTCTTGCCAAGTGGTAGATTCACTAAATCCCAAGTACCATCTAAAAAAATCCCAAGTACCATTTTTAAAAATGGAATGAACCCAATTTGGATTGTCTTGAGCCTCTTCAAAAGACTCAAGTTCGTCTACAATATGTAAAGAACTAAGAAATGTAAACTTGGCAATATCTGCATAACCCATCTAAGCGCATAACCCTAGATTCACTGGCTGATCTTTCAACATCTACTATATCTTCTAGCTGATTTGAAGTCGATGCATCAATTCCTTGAGCATTCTCCCCTTTCACCAACAAAAAAGGATCAATATGCAAAATCTATTGAGAATCAACAAATACTGGCATAGGTAATAGCATATCAAACATGTCCGAAGAATTGGCATTGGCATGATTATTGAATTACATCATTGGATAAATAGAATGATCTACAAAGATGACATCTCTAGTGACAATAATAGGCATGCTTATTGAATTCCCATCATTAAATAAATAGAAACCAATGCAAAAATGATAGCTCTACTAACAATCACCCTCTTAGTGATAGGATTATAGAGATGATAACCTTTTCTTTTAGCATTATAACTAATAAAAATACATTTTACAACTTTGTCTTATAAAGCTTAGTTCTGCTTTATACTCACACATGTGCATATGGCAAACAACCAAAACACACATGTATTCAACCTTAGGTTTTTTTATTGAACCAAGCCTTATAAAGAGTGATAGTCTTCAAAGCTTTAATGGGGCACTTGTTTAATACAACATAGGTAGCACATAGTATTGCTCTGTCCAAAACTTCTGTGGAAGTTATTGACCTTTAGCCATGCTTCTAACCATCTCTATGAGAGTCATGTTTTGTCTCTTAGTAAAACCATATTGCTATGGTGTAAGTCATGTTTTGTCTCTCAGTAAAACCATATTGCTATGGTGTATAAGGAGTTATACACTAATGCTTAATGCCTTTTTGAGCCAAAAAATCTTTGAATGCATTAAATATATATATATATCCTCCTCCCCCTTTGTCGAACAGAGAGTTTGAATTTTTAAGCAGTTCATTTTCAACCATAGTAACAAAGTGTTGAAAATAAGAAAATACTCACTTTACACAGTCTCCATATGTTTGACTAAACTTCTTGAGAAGTTATGTGCTTTAAAAGCAACAATATCAAGAAACCAACTAATAGAGATAATTGCATTGAGCATTGACACATGCATCCTAGTTAGGACTATAACTGTAATAGCCATTGGTGTGATAAGTCTTGATGGACAATGACATTAGCAGAGTTCTCTTTCTTTGAGCTCTGATTATTAGCAGTAGAACTACTGAAAACTTTGTTGGATACCTTTTTCTTCTTCTCCTTATTTTGAAGTTTGAAGCAATTTTTAATTGCATGGCCAAGTTTTTTTATAAAACTGGTAAGTCACCTTCTTTGGATGTTTGGACTCACCCTTAGCCTCATAAGTTTTGTTGGAATTGGTCTTCCTCTTAAATCTATTGTTCTTATCTTTGGTTGCTAGACCTTGATCATTGTTAAAGCTCTCAAAAACATTCTTTTTGGACTATTCCTTCTATAAATAGTAAGCTAACAAGATATCGATAGGTAAAAGAGACTGTATTACCTCTTTTAATGACAGCCGGAGGGAAGGGTTAAAACCCACATAAGATTTAGGCAAAGAGTTAAGGGTGATGTTTATCATGTTTTTTAAAGGAATGAATTAATATTGAGAAGTTTCTCTCTCAAATGAGATGTGGATGGATATGAATGGATGTGATGTGATGTGGGTGGATGTGAATAGATGTGATGTGATGTGGATGGATGTGAATGGATGTGATGAGATGTGGATGGATGTGAATGAATGTGATATGATGAGATGAATGGATCTGAATGAATGTGAATGAATATAATGTGAGATGAATGGATGTGGATGGATGTGAATGAATGTGAATAGATATAATGTGAGATGAATGGATCTGTGAGATTGGATGTAAATGGATGAGAATGGATGTAGGACGATGTGAATGGGTATGGATGGACGTGGAATGTGCAATGTGAATTAATGTAGAAGAATGTGGAATAATGAGAAATAACGTGGAACGATGTGGATAGATGGGAGTTGTTATGGAAACTGTAATCGTATATGAAACTTGTTTTTAAAAGACTGTTTTATGTCAAGAATGCTGGGAAGCATTTTGACTATCTTGTAATTTTGTTAAATGTTCATTCGTGGACCCCTTTTCTTGCATATTTTCATTATCAATAAAAAAGGTAATCCTTGCATCATTTTTAGCCTCATACATAATTTCTAGAGTGTTCCATGTAAGCATGGATGTTTTATAAGAGCAAATATGCAGAATAATAGACCTTTTAATTGACAAGGCAATCAATGCTAAAGCTTAAGCATCATGTGAATCCTATCTTCTTCAAATCAGTAGTAATTTGAAGAGCTTGTTTGCTGGGTCTATTGGCATTGACCCCTTTGAGGAGTAGTAGGAGCAATTGTGCAAGGGTGGAGTCATCACTTACGTGACTTCATAAGCCCTTTGCAACAAGGATATTTTTTACCATAAAACTCTATAGGGAGTAATTTGACCCATCCAATTTATTCTCTTTGAAAGAATATTAAACAAGGAATTTATAGAGTTGTTGGCCATACCTACTACTGGAGTATTTGAGAAGAAAAGATGTGAAAAGAAAGCTTTAACTGATGTCACCATGCAGAGATGCTATATTGAACTCACTAGAAAGCTATTGTAAATTATCACTTGGATTACCAATTGGAGTCTTTGATTGGACGATTAGAGGATTCGATTGGATGATCAAAGATTAAGAATTGCCAATTGACTGTGGGAGAAATTTCTAGGAGGAATTATTGATTGGACTCTTGGATTGCGATTGGAGAAGGTAAAATTGGATGATTACAAAAATGGACTATCGGATGATTGGAGAAATGGATGATCAAAGAGGTACGATCGAATGATTGGAGAAATGGAATACCGGAGTGGTACAATTAGATAATTACAGATGATCGATCTAATGATTGGAGAAATGGATGATCACGAGCAGTACGATCGGATGATTAAAATAAATGGATGATCGGAGTGATACAATTGGATGATCGGAGTGGTAGAATTGGATGATTGGAGATCGATCGGATGATTGAAGGACACCATGATTGAATGATTGGAGATGATCAATCGAACGATTAAAAAAACACCGATCGGATGATTGGAGAAATACGATTGGGTGATTAGACCTAGTAATTGAAGAAGTCATGATTTAAAAATCAGAGTGATTGGAGAAGTTTGTAATTAGAGAATGCAACAACAATTAGAGAAGCTAGAAATTGGTGAACTAGTTAATCAGATGATTGGAAAAACCTACAAACAGATGATTGAAAAAACCTACAAATGATTGCACCACATCAAGCACAATCAGAGAGCTAGCCGATTGCACTATCCAACGATTGCTTAGTCGGGCGATTCGAGAACCACATGAATGTTTAGACATTTTATCTACCATGTGTCATAACCTATGTCAGTGGGGATAACCTGCGACATGTCAGCACTGCATATGAAGTAGTGGTTTTTTTATGGAGTAAATAGATAGATCTAGCACTATTAGATGAAAATTGACAATCTCATCAATCGGGCTATAGGACTATAGTGACACAAACGAATTGAGCTACCTCCTACACATGACTATGCTCATTTACATGTTTGATTTGTAGAGGGTTGCTACATTGATTCTGCCCTGATAGAATTAAGTTGAGCTGCTTGCATATGACTACACCTGACTATGTGTTTAATTGGACTATTGTAAAGCTAATTATAATGCTGCTTCTACACCGACTACAACTTATTGAACTCTATGTACAAAGAAGAAGACTTCAAGAAATACAGCTGAATGAAACCTCATGAGCTCCACACAATAGGGAATACTTCAAGCAAGAGAACCACTTACAAATTGTTGTGAAAGCTTGAAGCAAACAAGCTGTGGATTGCTTGGAAAAATGTAAAGCTTGAACAAGATATGAAGAATGAAACCAAAAAACCAAGCAATGAAAAATTTGGCTTTGATACCACTATTAGCTTTGATGAAAGGAAATCTACAAACACTCACTCAATATTCACATATTAAAGAGAACACAAGGGAGAGAGTGAGTGTAGAAGGCTAGTTTACTAGGCACAAGAGCTTAAGGTATATAATAAAGTACAAATGAACACCAACCCTAAACTGAGAATGAGTCTACTTATGTACTAGCTAACCCTAAGGTTCCCGTTCACACCTAGGAGGCCATGGGAAAAAACCCTAAGGTTGCTTATATGCTAACAACCCTCCTAGTTCACACCTAGATGGCCATGGGGGAAAAACTACTGGGACAAAGTTGCCCATGGCATAAGTACACGATGTCACAGTGTAGTACTACTAAACATCTAACAAGAAATCTTTAGTTTAACTGATTTGACAACATCATCGATGGATTCTTCCTTTGGCTCCTTCTAGTATATCAAGATATTTATTCCCCCTCAAGAAAGGGAAGCCTTGAAAGGGAAAGTGGCACTCTTTCTCCTTGTGGGTTTGGTCATCCATTGAGAGTTTGATATGTTATGGCGGCTCAGTGCTAATAGATGAGTCGGCTATAACCACTCAACAACACTAATCATGCTCCCTTATAGGAAAATGAGCACAAACTTAATTAGCTCATGAAGCCTATGTGCTATAGTGCAATGGTTACCTTACAAGACTGCAAAAGCCTCCCCCAACCACCAAATTGGTAGTTCTTGGTAGTGCAATGGATGCTAAATGAATTCTCACTTTAAGTGAGATGGTGCTCAAATCTAGAAAAGGTTAGGGACAACTTAATCAAACTTATCAGCCATGATTAATGGCTGATGGTGATGTAATTAAGTTTATAAAAAGGCACTCTATCTAATGGATCAAATATATGAGCTTTTGAGCTAGACCTCTTACCTTGTCATTATGCTTATATTTTGTTAATTAGCATTATCATTAATGTTGATCTCTTTCTTGCTTTTCTAGCATGCTAAGATGTTGATTCTAATCCATTTCTACACACACTAATCGATTGTAAGTGCAACCTTAAGTGGGTATAAGAGCCACCCATCATTGTGTGAGTAGTTATACACCCTAGTATACTCTAGATTAGCAAAATGATTAGTTTTATTAATTAGCTAGTAAGTTGTTTTCCCCTCTTTTACCAAGCTCCAAAATGATCAAGAAGAGTGTTTTTGGTTCAGTTTCTACAACAAGGCATAACTTGAAGTTGATATAACAACTTAAGAAGCGGCAACACTATGACATTAACAAAGGAGGCCAACGTTGATCAAATCAAAAGCTTTGGAAATGCCTAGTTGGCAGCAAAATTCCAACCATGAGGGGGTAAATTTTCCATTTTTCTCATCATACTCTTAAGCAACTCATGTGTTCTACTTTACCATTGGGGTGTTGCTAAACACGGGCATCAAAATCAATTTGCCCCTTGGTTTGGTACTCCAAATACTCTCCCAAATCATGGTATTTTTTGGCTTTACAATTTTTGAATTTGGAAAGTATTAATCACATCAAATGCATAACTCCAATTTTGTAAGGGACTAGATACTAGCTTGGGGAATCCCATTTCAAAGACTATGTCAAATCCACTTATAGTAGATAAATTTAATCGTGAAGGTTTCCATACATGGCAAGTAAAACTTAAGTTTGTTCTCATGAAAGATGGACTTTGGCAGATAGTAAGTGAAAGGGAGAAATGTACATGATTAGAAGGGGAAGAAAAAAGCATTTGGTGAGAAAGAGATGATAGCGCTCTAGCCATCATTACATTAGGGCTAGGTGAAAGTTTCATTCATCACATTGCATCAAAAGAAAAATTCCATTTTTTGGGTTGGACATCAAAGAGAGTGAGTCATGCCAAGAAAGTTAATAAAATGAAAACTGCTATGTAATTACTTGCATGTGTTGGGTCTCTAGTAAAAGAGGAGGTGCCATAGTATAGCAATCCTTTAATCAAGAGCATGACCTTGGAAGAATTCAACCTATTCGTGGCTACCTTGAAACTACCCAACCTGCCTGACCCAACCTTCATCAACATAGAAGGAACCCTGATCGAAGAAGAAAAGAGACTCAAAGTGGAAGTAGGTGGATCATCACACTACAAGGAGAAATCATTCCTCACCAAAGGACCAAGAGCCACAATGAAGTACAACATTTGTGGAAAGCCATGCCATATAGAGAAAGAAGAAGACTCCAAACAAGAGCTAAAGAAAGGGCTTTCCAAGAAGGAGGCCAATCATCGAAAAGAATCTTCTAGTTGTTGGAGAAGAGGAAACCCCTCTCACCTTGTGTTTCAAAACCCACTCATTGTATTCCTACCCTTGTGTAAAACTATAGGTTCAAAAAGCCAACATTATAAGCTATGAGACACCTATGATAGACCACTCTAGCAAATGACTAAAAGTGTAGGTCCACCAGTGTATATATGGTGGTAGTAGTTCATAACTTGAGGGGGGGAGATTTGAAAAATAAAGCAATGTGGGGTAATGTGTTAGAGAAAGAGAGTGGTATGTGACCCTCAAACATTTGTATGAGTTGAATAAGCCATAGACTATGGTTTAAAGAGTCAAAGAGAGACCAAAGATGATAGAATATGTGGAATGGCCAGCCCATGTGGAGGCCAAAAGTAGGAGCCTAGAAGAAGTGGGAAAAGATGCCAAATGGGTGCTCACTTCAAGGGAGATGGTGTGCTCAAATCTAAAAAAGATTAGGGAGAGCTTTATCAAGCTTATGAGCCATGGTGGTTGATGGAGATGTACTCAAGCCTATTAAAAGGAACTATATATAATCAATCAAACATATGAGATTTTAAGCTAAACCTCTTGCTTTGTCATTATGCTTCATTTTTGTTATTAACACTATCATTAGTGTTAATGACAATGCTAAGATGATTCTAATCAAATTATAAGCTAACCCTCTTGCTTTGTCATTATGCTTCATTTTTGTCATTAACATTATCATAGTGTTAATCTCTTTCTTAATTTTCTAGCACACTAAGATGATTCTAATCAAATTCTACACACCCTACAAACCTCAAGTGGGTATCAGAGCCACCCATCATCCTTTGAGTAGTTACGCACCCTAGGATAATCTAGATTAGCAAAATGATTAGTTTTCTTAATCAGCTTAGTAAAAGCAAATTTTTCCCTCTTTTGCCAAGCTCCAAAATGATAGGATGCCATAGAAAACCTTCTCAAGAAGATGACCTTGGAAGCATTCAACCCGTTGGCTACCTCCTTTGAAGAACCTACTCAGCCCAACCTTCACTGGCATTGAAGGAGCCTTGATTGAAGAAGAAAAGAGACTTAAAGTCAAAGTAGGTGGATCATCATACCACGAGGAGAATGCATTACTCACCAAAGGACCAAGAGTTAGAGTGAAATGTGACTTTTGTGGCAAGCCAGGCCACATAGAGAAAGAATGTTAGAGCAAGAAAAAGACTCCAAACAACAGTCAAGAAAACATCACGATGAAAGTAGAGCCAAATGAAGGGGCTTCCCAAGAAGGAGGCCAATCATTGAAAAGAATCTTCTATTTGATGGAAGAGGACACCGCTCTTACCTTGTGTTTTAAACCCACTCGTTGTATTCCTACACTTATGTAAAACTATAGGCTCTAAACCAACATTATAGCCTATGAGGTACACATGAAGACCACTCTATCAAACGACTAAGAGTGTAGGTTGAGTAGTTTATCACTTGAAGGGGAGTGTTGAAAAAGTAGGTGATGTTGGTTAATGTTTAGAGCAAGAGGGACTGGTATGTGACTCTCAAACATCTGCATGAGGTACATAATTCATATACTATGGTTTAAAAGGTCAAAGGGAGCCTAAAGATGAAGGAATATGTGGAATGGATAGCCCATATAGAGGTCAAAAGTAGGCACCTGAAAGATACCATTAGGGTGCTCACTTAAAGGGAGATAGTGCTCAAATCTAGAAAAGGTTAATCAAGCTTATGGGCCATGATCAATGGCTAATGGGATGTACTCAAGCGTATAAAAAGACACTCTATCTAATGGATCAAACATATGAGCTTTGAGCTAAACCTCTTGCCTTATTATTATGCTTCATTTTTATCATCTCTTTCTTGCTTTTCTATGGCTAATGGGATGTACTCAAGTGTATAAAAGGACACTTATCTAATGGATCAAACATATGTGCTTTTGAGCTTAACCTCATACCTTGTTATTATGCTTCATTTTTGTCATTAGTCTTAATCTCTTTCTTGCTTTTCTAGCATGATAAGATGTTGATTCTTAGTGCTAATATTTTTCTTACTTTCTAGAATTATCATCATTACTGCAAATTCTCTTTTTTGCCTTTCCAGCATGCTAGGATGTTGATTCTAATCCATTTCTACACACCCTAATCTACTGCAAATCCCAAGTTAAGAGTATGATCAAGAATTTTGAGAATGCTTTACACTTCACATGTATCTATGATGATACGGTGGGGCAGATGCTTGTAAGGATACTGCAGGTCCTTCCGACCAGAAAGTGGACTCAAAAAGAAAAGAAAAGGGGAAAAGAACTATTGAGCTGCATTAACACAACCAAGATACCTAGCAAGGATGCAAGTAGGGACCTTAAGGAAAGAGGCCTTGGTTTCAAATGTTTTAGACTTGGTAACGATTCTTTTAAGTGTTCATTCAACAAGAAACCTCCTAGTAGTGGAGGTTGTGGCAAAGATGTGCAACCACATGCACATGCACATGCACATGCACATGCACATGCACACTTGGTACGATCTGATACAGTTCAAGTAATCCATTCATTGATAGTATTGATGTCTATTCATTTAATAAAAATTGTGAGAATTGCCATCTTAACATTGGGACGTTCGGTCCACATGATTTATTCCGTATGTTAGTGTGAAGTCATGGGAACTCCTGTGCATTTTTTAAATGATAGTTATAGTCATAATATTATATTGATGCTTCTCTTGTCGAGAGATTACGCATCCCAATGGCATCATGACCATCGCTATGTGGTCAACTTGCTCAAGGCATTACCCAATGTTGGTAAAGGAAGGTTCCTTGAATTTCTTTGAAGACCAATACTATGATAAAGAGCTTTATTTTCTTATTATGTGTGCCTAGAAAACATTGATATATTAGCATTGATATATTGATTTTGGCAAGGAGTGGTTTTTCCACAAGAGCCTTGATATGAATATTGACCATAAACATCACGTAATTACTTTTGTACATATTTTACTTATACGGTGATCTCTCAAGTCCAATGAGCAAGATTGCTTATTATGTAGATTGTTCAAATGTATCTCATGAGATGATAGTATTATATGTTGTTCTTTTGAAACTATAGAAATGCTTCTTCACAAATGATGAATGATAAATGTGACATTCATTATTGTGTTTTGAATAATTGAATGAAGTGCAATTCAGTGATGATAATATTCATGGAACTTTTCTTAAGAATAAGTTTAAAGAATTTCTAGATTGGTTAAATGTATCTCATGATGATAGAGTTATGTGTTCCTTTGAAAACTATAGAAATTCTTCTTGGCAATGATGAATCTAACGTTTGTTATTGTGTTCTTAATAATTGAATGCATTGCAATTTAGTGATGATAATATTTGTGTAACTTTGCTTAAAAATAAGTTTGAAGAATTTCTAGATTCTAAAAGTTTATCGTTTGTTATTTGTTTTCCTCAACATGAAGTTGATGCTGTGTAGGCATCAATTGTTGTATGCCTACAAGTTTAACTCTAGGGAAGGAAGAAATGGTGATTTGTTTCTTCCTAAGAGGTTAGTTGTTGGAGACTAGTAAGCTAGTTTGAAGTGTCATGCCACGGATATTTTTGGTACAAAGGTGTTGACTCCTTTAGAGTGCAGATACTCCTAGTGAACACAACTCTTTTTTGTTAGACTATTTCTAAAATTTTGGATGTGTTTCTAAAGGAAATACCGGATGGTTTATTGATTGCAAGGGTTGTAGTAGATCATAAGATTGACCTTATACCTAGGGCACATTCGCAACCTTATAAGTTGAGTCAACCTTGAAGAGGATGAAGTTGCTAAATATCTTCAAAATTACCTAGATGGGGCATGTTTTGTAGCCTTATAGGTTGATTCAATCTAAAGGATAAAGTTGTTAAACACCTTCAAGAGTACCTGTAGATGGGGCATGTTAGGCCTAGTAAGTCATGAAGCACTGGCTCTTTTAGTGGACAAGAAGAATAAGCCAAAAAGAATGTGTGTGAGGTCTTAACAAATTTACTATTAAGAACAATTATCCCTTGCCAAGGATGGTTAACCTTATTGATTGGATTTATGAAGTGAGATCCTTCACAAACATTGATTTTAGACATGTTGTCATTAGATTAGGATTTTGAGGATGATGTCTTTAAGACATGATTTAGAACCAAGTATGGGCATTATTATGAGTTCTTGGTTTTACCATTTAGACACAAATACATCAGCTACTTTCCATGATGAACTATGTCGTTCGTTTATTATAGTCTTTTTGGATGGACCCTTAAGGAATGTGCTCAACATTTAAGAATTGTGTTAAATATTCTCACAAAAGAAGTCTTATTTGCTAAAGAGAGTACGTGTGATTACTTTAAGGAAGAGACGTACTTGGGGCACATTATTACCACCATTCTCACAATGTCCACATTGATTATGAGAAGATCAAGAAAGTGTGTGAGTGGCCAATATTAAAGACTATCACCCAAGTCAATTCGTTACATCTAAGAATTGTGTTAGATATTCTCAAAAAAGAATTCTTATTTGCAAAAGAGAGTAAATGTGATTTCTTTAACGTACCTTGGGACACATTATTACCATTAATGGTGTCCACATTGATTATGAGAAGATCAAGAGCGTGTGTATGGCCAATATTAAGGACCATCACCCAAGTCAAATCTTTTTTAGGATTTAAAAACTTCTTCCAAATATTTATTGAAATTATGCAAAAAATGCATTACCTCTTTTGAATATTTCTAAAAGGGTTAAGAGAAAGATAGGTACAATAAGTGCAAGCTTATGGAATGGATTGAGGAGCTAGATAAATGTTTCACAATGAGTTGAAACATGAGGCTACCACAGCTCCTATGGCCCAATTGTGGATTTGAGTAAAGCTTTTGTGGTTGAAATGGATGCTAATGATTATGTTGTTGGAGTAGCATTATTCATTATTTTAGGATGGTAGACCAATTGCTTTTGAGAGTGAAAAGCTGGGTGACCCACGTATCAAATGGCCAACGCATGAAAAAGAGCTTTATGATGTGATTCATGCTTTAAAAGGTGGAGCCATTTTTTATATGGATTTACTTTTATTGTTTACGTGGATAACTCTTCTCTAAAATACTTTTGCAACTCTCCAGAGTTGAGGAGGAGAAAGGCTTGTTGGACTAAGCTTATACAAGAGTTTGAATTTGAGATTCGTTATTAAAAAAGATATACCAGTAAAGTGGCTCATGCTTTGAGTAGAATCAGCCATGTGAAGAATCAACTTTTGTTTATCGAGATACAGTATGCTAACCAATTTAACTTTCTTAAGGAATTATATATAAGAGACAGATTATTCAGTAGAGTCTAGGATATTATTCAAGCTGAGATGACCACTATTTATTTTAGTTTGAGAGATTATTCTATTAGAGTAGTTTGCACTTTTGAAAGCTGAGATGACCACTATTTATTTTAGTTTGAGAGATTATTCTATTAGAGTGGTTTGCACTTTTGAAAGGGAAGAGCAAACCATTCCAAATAGAAGAGTATTCTATTTGAAATGGTTCTCTCTTTTGAAAGATAAGAACAAACCATTCTAAATAGAAGATTATTCTATGTCCACCAATAGTTTGAGATTATATTCTATTTGGAATGGTTTTCTCTTTTGAAAGGGAAACAATCTGAGCATTTGGTAAGAAGGGATATCTTCTAACCAAAGCTAAAAGTTGATGTTGGAAAATATGTTTGAAATTATTGCAATGCCAATCAATAAAGTTGTGAGCGCTTAAGATGTGGTGGCTCAATGTATCCATTACAAATACCCAAAAAGAATATTTAGTATATCCATTGGAAATACCCAAAATAAGTGGTGGAGTATTTTTTTTTGGATTTTGTGGTTGGATTACCACATGGATTGTACATGGAATAATGCCATATGTGACCGGCTCACTAAGATGGCAAAATTTATTCGTATGAAATAGAAAATCTTGGCCGTGCAGCAACTTACTCATTTATTTATTAAGTTGTTTAGCCTTTATGGCTTTCCAGTTAATGGATATTGTCATTGATCGATATCCTAAGTTCAATACTTGACTTTTTTTCAGCAAGAAGGTGTTCAAGAAATTAGACATAAAGCTAAGTGTATGAGATCATATAATCATCTTGAGGCTGATGGGGACAGAGAGAGCAGGTGAATCAGACCATGTTATGTGCATATGTCTCTGTGAGATAATCTGATTGGGAAGAATATCTTTCATTATTAGAGTTAATTACAATAGTGCTAAACATTTTTCTACTAAGGTAAGCCCCTTTATGCTTACAATAGTGTTACAAATTTTGCTACTAAGATGAGCTCTTTAATGTGATGATGTACAACCTAGAGCTCCATGGTGGGGGGATGATTGGCTTAGAGAGAGTCCAAGCTTCTTAAAATAGCAACAAGAGGTGGAAATTTTCAAGAGAGTATAAAGAGTACACAGGCTAGAGTACAGAGGATAGAGTGTAATTCGATAGAGAAAGTATAAAGAGTATAAAGGATAGAGCGTAATTTGATAGAGAGCATAGTACACAAGATAGAGCGTAATTTTATGCTAACCAAAAGAGATGTCACAGCAAGAGATGTCGCGATTTGCAAGAGAGAGTATAAAGAGTCTATAGGATATAGTGTAATTTTATGCTTACTAAAAGAAATTTAGCACTAGAGTCTTGGAAGAAGACCAATGGATTTACTTGAGAACTCAAAAATATTCTCAAGTAATGTGAACTAGAAAAGTCTATTAGTTGTCTCCAAGATTTGTTGAACCTTATATGTTATTAAAAAGATTAATGAGGTTGCTTATCAGTTGCATCTCTTGGATGGAGTATGTGTGCATCATATCTTTCATGTTAGTAGATTGAAAGAGGTGATGTAGGAGATAACTTGGTTTTGCAACCAAGAGCATGTGAGACTCGAGGATCTATCCATCCATGAGCCAATGGCTATTAACACTGTTGCATGAAAAAACAGGTAATTGACGAGAGTTATCTAAAAATATTCCCTCCCAAAGTGCGTGAAAATGTAGAAATAGCTTAAAACACACTTTTTTTAAAAGCATGTCTAGAATTCCATGTGTACATTAAAACACTACATGAATTTTGCTAGTTTTTTCAAGAGAGAACACATGTGACCTCCATAGATTTATAAACTGGTATTGTTTGACATAAAAATAACTTGAATTTCAAATGGCATAGGAGGAGTCAATACAACTTAAAGACATATCAAAATTTTTCAAATAAGAATTTATTTTATAAATTTCATGAATGAAAGAGACTTTTTAAAATGGATTTTCTTGGAACAAATGTTACCACTACACACAAATATGCACATTATTTGACAAGTGATCAAAAAAGATTAGAATAGATAACATCATAAGCTCCATAATTTACAAAAAAAACCTATAAACATTATTGAGTCTATTTCTAGACCCAAATAGCAAAGCCAATACAAATAATAGGAAATGGAAGTTCTTCCTATAAAAAGATAAAATTTCCAAAGGTTTTCAGAGTAGTAAACTAAAGTACATAAAGTAGTAGACTCATAATAAACTAAATTATGTAAAGTAATAGACTAAAAAATCTAAACATTTAGAACTTGATCCGGATCTTTCTCATCCTCTGCTTCTTTATTAGATTGTTCATTGTTTTCTTCTCCTTGGGGACCAAGGAGCATCAAAGAAAGATTATCATTTTCTAGTAGAGATGCTGATTCCCTAGGCTCATTGAAGAGGGAAACATAGGTGCTTTTGATGCTGACTAGAACTTCTCATTAGCGTTAATGGAGATTACTCTCGATCTTCATGTGACAGTTCCATATATATAAGAAATAACACACAATCAATAATAAGAAAGTATATATTTAAATATAAATGTTTTTAGCAAGAATAAGTGCATACTAGGTCTAGAAAACAAGTCAATCAAACGATTGATGCATTGAGGTATCTGGTAGGGACTCACCAAAGCTTTAGAATTAGTCACATACGTTAATTTCCTAGCGACTATATTGGAGCATTCTAACTCATCATTGACATGTGCTTTGACACACGTCTTTACTTAATGTTATCCTAATAGCCACTAACCATGAGCATTTCAAATGAACTTTTGAAATGAAAACTAGGACATGATCTATATTTGTTTTGAGCCTATAATCAAATTTACTGAAAGATAAATCTAAAGTGTTTAAATAATAATGCAAAAAACTAACTTGAAATCATACCAAACAAGAGACTCCATACCATGTGCTTTTTTTCTCAAAGTTTTTGTTATGTAGCTTGGCTAGTGCTATGAAAAATCACAAATCTCCACATATTCGATGTTAGTTGTTACCACATTAAAATCCTATAACATCTTTTGAATTTCTTGATAGGTATATGCTATCTCTTCATTTGTAGAACCACTTACATTAAAACCGTATGGGATGTCGGTAATAACAAAACTATAGTCTTTTTTTTGGAATGATATTTTGAAGATTATTTACATCCCTATAATCATTTTATAGGTTGCTGCTTTACTTTCCTATCCAGGGAAAAAAAACTCTTCTAATTTATCTCCTTTGGTTGGAGCAACATTTCTTAAAAGTCACCTTTCTTTGTCTTTTCGAGGTGCACAAGAAAGTTTTGTGGGCACCCTGATTCCTCTTTGAAAGAGTGACTTTTTACTATTTTTAGTTGGAGGCTTTTGTTGTTAGAAAGTTAATACATAAGAATATAATATTAAGTGGCTAATTTCTTAAGACATAACATTAATACCAACTTACTATCACATTTAAATCTTTAATACAAAAACAAAAGAATATTACCTAATCTTTGAGGACAAGGAAAAATCTTTCAAAACTACTTGATAGCTAGATTAGGGATACTGTGCACATATGTCATCCCATTGGTGTAGTTTTGTTTTTTTATCATGACCTGCATCTTCATCTAAACTTTATGGTTGTAAGCCGTGTAAAGACAATATGAATACTCCATTTAACCAAAAAGATTAAAAATGTATAACTAAAAACTTTACTTACTTTTATAGCTCCAAAGATATTTCATCAAGTGATAGCTCCTTTGAAATGACATGTGATAAGACAGAAACTATTAGTGTCTGATTCTTCACTCCTTGAACTGGTCGCTACAAGGTCTTCAATTGATGATGTATCCACCTTCTTACCACCAATGACTTTTAGCTAGGCCACTAGCTTGGTGGATGAGGGCACCCAACACCTATCAACATCCCAAGCCTCATCCAAGCCATCACCTTAGGTAACCCCTAACACTTAGCACTCCTCTTGTCTTGCCATGGTAAACCACTATGGAGATCTAAAACCTTGGCGGTAAAGATGAAGAGTCAGGACCACCCCCTATCCTCAGCCTTAACAATCCTTCAGGAGGTTACTAAGAAGCAGAAGAGTGGGTACCCAAGGGTTCCGTGGGCTAGCCGAGGAAAGTATGATGTCCATGCAAAGACCTGGCAGCAAAGCCACACCACCATTTAGCCATAAGCCTATCCATGAGTGGAGATCTGCTAAGCGAGAGCCCCATGCAATAGTTTTACCCAAACCTCGATCCCGTTTGGACCCCCGTTTAAGATGTTCAAAGCTCAAGGCTTGCACCCTTTCGTTTGGGTCCCAAAAACCTCACGGACCACACCCAAATCTCTGAAGCTAAAGAAAGTGAGGCAGCACCCTATAGCAGTTGACATTCCGTTGGGTCCCAACCAGGCTGCTAGAAGCACAAGGCTTCTACTACGAATAGAACCCCTACATTTGGGTTTTGAAGTCAAGGAAACTCGTACTATAAGCCCCTATAACCATGCCATCAAACCCCAAAGCTTAAGTAGGAATGGAGAGTAGTGGGTTCCACCTTGACTTATGTGGCACCACCATATTCAAGGAAGTCGGAGGAGTCCGTGTTGTGGGGATGCCAAGCAGCAAGAAGCAGTACCTTGCCCATGTGTAGTGTCCTTAGCCATTCATGTTCCCATCAAATAAGAGCCACCCATGGTGCCAAACTCCAAAGAGTGCCATCTACACACTTTCACGGCTTCATTTGAGCAACCCCAAGGCTCAAAAAGATCATCAACACTATAACACCTATATGCCCCACGTCAAAACATGAACTTGCAAGTTGGAACTCGAAAGACAAAGCTCAATCAAGCATGCCAACAAAGCCAATGACAGTGACATTAAGACTTCTATCATGGATGGGCAAGCTCTCCAACAAAGGCGGATCAATGAGGCCCATAATAAGTCAAAACATTAAAACCCCATTGTACACATGTAACATATGAATTTTTGTTAATTATACATCCACATATACCCAAGAATGATAAAAAAACTTGAACCCTAAATCAAAAATAAAAATGAAAAAAAATTAAAAAATGTACCTATGAGCACACAGCACATACACACATCCACACTCACCTTCATGTGCACCCACATATACATATATGCACACTCAACATCCCTCGAAAAACTACCCATCCTTAGGTGCTTTTTTTTTTTCTCCTCCTTTAAAAAATTTCCCCTAAATTTGTAAAACACCCCCTCCTTTAGAGAAAATTTTCACACACACATACCCTCACACAAAAAAAAAACTTGAGAAAAAAAAAGTGCCTCATCATCACAAAGGCTCACGTTGCCACGTTAAACCCTTTAAATTTCTTCCCCTAAATTTTTAAAACACCCCCTCCTTTGGAGAAAATTTCCACACATACACAAAAAAAAAAACTTGAGACAAAAAAAAAAGTGCCTCATCATCATGAAGGCTCACGTATTTTTTCTCCTCCTTAGACCCTTTAAATTTCTTCCCCTAAATTTCTAAAACACCCCCTCCTTTGGAGGAAATTTATCACAAAGGCTCATGTTGCCACGTTAAAAAAAATCTTGAAAAAAAAGGAGTGCCACATCATTAAAATCAAATAAAAAAAATAATCATGAAAAAGGTGCCACATCATCACGTAGGCTTATGTGTGCACATTATCACACATTATCACAAAGGCTCATGTTATTGTGTCATCAAAAGATCTTAAAAAAGGTGCCACATCATCACGTAGGCTCGTGTATGCCATGGCATCAAAAAAGGTACCATGGTGCCACATCATCTTGTAAGTTCTCATTACCACACCAACACATAGGCTCACATTGCCATGCCGTCACCCAAAAAAACTTTACCACATCATCACATGTAGGCTCTCACATGTGTCACATTATTATGTAGGCTCTCACATGTGTCACATTATTATGTAGGCTCTCACATGTGTCACATTATTATGTAGTCTCATGTGATGACATAGGCTTACATTGCCATGCCATTACGTAGGCCCACATTGCCATGTCATTAAAAAAAACCTGAAAAAAAGAGGTACCTTGTCATCACATAGGCTCATGTGTGCCACATCATCATATAGGCTCTTGTTGCCACATCATTACCCAAACAAAACTTTGGAAAAAAAGGGGGGGGACTTGCCTCGTCATCACGTAGGCTCACGTTGCCATGTCATAACCCAAAATAATATTAATAATAATTTAAATAACTTATTTTTAAAAAATATATTATTATTTTATTTATTCCAAAAAGAAAAAGAAGAGAGAGAGAGAGAGAGAGAGCGAGAGAGCGATGAGAGAAAGAGAAAAGAAGAGACGAAGAAAGAAACAAAAAGAGAGAGAGAAATATATATATATATATATATATATATATATATATATATATATAGAGAGAGAGAGAGAGAGAGAGAGAGAGAGAGAGAGAGAGAGAGAGAGAGAGAGAGAGAGAGAGAGAGAGAGAGAGAGAGAGAGAGAGAGAGAGAGAGAGCGATGAGGGAAAGAGAAAAGAAGAGAAGCAGAAAGAGATAGAAAGAGAAAAGAAGAGACGAAGAAAGAAACAGAAAGAGAGAGAAAGAGAAATATAGAGAGAGAAAGAGGTACCTTGTCATCACGTAGGCTCATGTGTGCCACATCATCATATAGGCTCTTGTTACCACGCCATTACCCAAAGGGGGGGAGAACTTGCCTCATCATCACGTAGGCTCACGTTGCCACAAAATAATATTAATAAATATTTAAAAAACTTATTTTTAAAAATATATTATTATTTTATTTTTTCCAAAAAAGAAGAGAGAGAGAGAGAGAGAGAGAGAGAGAGAGAGAGAGAGAGAGAGAGATGAGAGAAAGAGAGAGAAAGAGAGAGAGAAAGAGAAATATAGAGAGAGAGAAAGGAAGAGAGGGTGCGTGAAAACCTCCCCCAAGAAGAGAACCTTACAAAGGAGAAGAGCCAATAACGTAAGTGAAGCTGGCAAAAGCCCAAGAATCAATCGGGCTCCACATCTCCCTTTACAAGGCACAAAACATGCCCACAACCATGCCAATCAAATAAAGTAGAGATACCCGGGTCATTGTAGTCCACATTGTCTGATAAGCCACCTATCGCTTACGTAATTTACCAATTTACATGCCATGCTGGGTGTCCTAAATTCTTCCATTCTTATGGACAACCTAACCTCATTCGTACCCACCTTAAATTGCCCACTCTCGCTGCACATCAACACTCATTCCCTATCTCTAACCATGCGTAGGAGTCAAAGAAAGCAGACAAATAAGTGTCGAAGAAAGTAGTGTGTTGAAGTTTTTCTTGGAAGGAGCTTTTACACAGGCCCACCTTTTGCCCAATGCTCGTACATGATGACACTTGCAATATACACATGGGCTTTGCATCTAGTAGACACATCCATGGGCCCTAATATCTCAAGCACTTGCATTAAGTCTCATTGTCCACAACTGTCCACGTACATTTTTAGATGGGGGGACCATGGAGGTGCAAGCCTGGTGGGGTCCATGATATAACCCACTGCCTAGAACTTCCTCAAATTTGCAGGAACCTTTTGTGGCCTCTTTTTCGGCCTCACCACCCACATTGATCCACATTGCCTCTGTCCCCCGGGTGCTGACTAACACTAAATCCTTTGAGCCATAGCGGCCTCCCAACTCTATTGCAACTATGGACAAAGCTAGCTCTGCCGTGCATCCATAACGATCTTGACTTCCTATGAAAAGGGATGTTGAGAAAATGTTGAAGAAAGTAAACTCTGTGCTTTGACTCCAATTCAACAACACCAACAAAACCTCACCCTAGCCAATGTGTTTGCCCATGAAGAATCCCAATCCCTAGGCATACACTGTGAGCTAGGGTATAATATCATATGGCACTAAAAGAAGTTCAGGACCACCATCTACCCATGCAAATCATTCCATGGCGGTCCTGGCACTCATTCTACCATCTACCCATGTAAATCATTCCATGGTGGTCCTAGCACTCATTCTGCCAATCATAGGGTGCGGACCACTTCAACTACCTAATGTTGAAGGGTCCACGACTCTTTCCACACAACCAATGGGGGCCTATCATGAAGAACCTCTACATCACCTGTCACTTTCCATGCCGTCTCATAGCACACGCTACTCATCAACAACAGGGCTACCCAAAGCTTCTTAACAATATGTCCTGCATCTAGCTGCCGATTGATCTTGAATCATACCTTTTAACTGTCAACTTCATGGCATATCTTGGACCACCCACACCTTTCCACCCTAACAACAACTTCACCACCAATGAATTGGGTGATGTAAGGATGCAATTACCATTAGGAAGGGGGGTATGTTAACCACTCTATAGGTTAACAAGGTTTCACCTACCTTACCTACTGTAAAGCGCTTTTCCATCCTACCCAGTCGCACAAAAACTTATCTTTTGTAAGACAATGCTGGAAAGTATAAAGCGGCCTTACCTTGTGCCTAATGTCAAATAGGGAAAGTCTAAGGACTTTGTGTACATACTTGCTTAAGATTAATAATAAAGGCCATACCATTTTTAAGTTTGGTTAGTCACTTGTATATAAGCCGTTTTTGATAATAAGCAATACATAATCATTCCCTTGCGATAGTTTACTTGGGAGCTCCCCTTCTTCCCTCTTCTTTCTGCTTGCATACTATTGGATTCTTAAATGCTAGATGGATACTTGTTTAAATAGGTTTGCTTATTTGAATAGATTTGATTGTTTTCCTCTTCTATTAGCTTCTTCTTCCCTTGCCTTTTGTGAGAGAGAACCATCATCAAGGACCATCTCTTGTTGTATCCACCTAGGCATAGAGAGCTCTCCCTTCACCCCATCAGCGAGACGATCGACAAGGAGCATTTTGGTGTTACAACCAAGTGAGGACACAATAGACAAGCTAGATTGGCACCCACATAGGGAAGCTGCATTTTGCGGCTCTAAAACAAGATCTTACGACACATGCTTTGGCAAGGCTAAGGTAAGCTCCTGACTTGAACACCTTAGTTGGGGATTTAGTAGCTAAAAGCCCTTTACCTTGTGGGGCCAAGCTTTTGTCATTGTTCTAGGTACATATTAATCATTGTTGTGATGGGATGTTAAGCAAGCATAAGCTATGGAGTATGGCAATATCTTACAAGCCATACTCCATAGCTAAAAGCCCTTTACCTTGTGGGGCCAAGCTTTTGTCATTGTTCTAGGTACATATTAATCATTGTTGTGATGGGATGTTAAGCAAGCATAAGCTATGGAGTATGGCAATATCTTACAAGCCATGCTAGGATTAATATGTGTAGCAATTGGTTATTGATATTAGAGAGAGCTAGTCAAAAATTTCAATAAAATTTAAATTGATAGATAGCCTACACATGCTACTTTAGCTATGAGGCATCAAGATGTGAGTCTTGACCTAGTTTAGAATGTGAGAAAATGAACATATTGGTATTGCAATAGGCAGCATGTGGTCCCAAGGCCATGCTCTTAGTTGTATCATGTGAGGGAACTCACCAAACCCTTTTCTCTCTTTTTTGGGGGTGGGGGAGGGTGTGTGTTGTGCGTAAGTGTGTGTGTGTGTAAGAGAGAGAGAGAGAGAGAGAGAGAGAGAGAGAGAGAGAGAGAGAGAGATATCCAAAGCTCTTGGGCATATGGTTTGGTTGGCAAGTTTGCCAATCACAATTCACCAATCCCTTTTCTCTTTTTGGGAGGGGTGTGTGTGTGTGTGTGTGTGTGGTGGTGGTGGTGGTGGTGTGTGTGTGTGTGTGTGTGTGTGTGTGTGTGTGTGTGTGTAAGAGAGAGAGAGATCGAAAGCTCTTGGGCCTATGGTTGGGTTGGCAGGTTGCCAATCATAAATTCTTGTCTTCATGGTTTGTTTGTATATTTGTCTTGTCTTCTAAATGAAAAATGGGTCTATGACATTGTAACAACCTCATGATGCATAATCAATGGGCCTATGACAATTTGGGTGGCTCAAAATTTGTCATCGCAAATATTAGCATGATATATTAGGATCACACATTATGATTATCTTTGCATCCCCATCTCAAATGAAGCCTCACATATTGCTCAAATGCTTAAAATATTTGGAAATTTGTTAATACATATGTTAGCATGGTGTTGGTCTCCCACTAGACTGACATTCTTCATAAGCTCAAAGAAGTCATTATAACATTCTCACTAATGTGTTTCGAATGCAAAAATGGATGTGAGGTTGTAAACATCAAAGCTTAGTTGCAATTGAAATTTTCACATCATCAGTGACATACTTTTTCATTCTTTTTCAATCAACATAATAGGTTTATTTAGGTCATTTATGTATTGCAAAAACATGCAAGTAATTTAAGAAAAAACAGAAAGATAAAAATGGCTTAAGAACGAAGCATATTTTTACTCCACTATAACATAAGTGAGTTTCCCATCACAATCCTACTCTTCACTACTTATGTTTCCCATCACAATCCTACTCTTCACTGTAAGATAACCCTACATTGAGATACAATTAGAGGGAACAATCAATTCTAATCCTATGATTAAGAGATGGATTTTTGGGCATGAGAGTCTCTCTTACCACCACTAACCCCATGGCCTTGGCCAACTTTGCCACCATAGACACTACCATGATTGCCTTCATAGCTAGTATCTTTATATCCACCATGACCGTCTCCATGTCCACTATCATGACCTTTGTTCCCACCATGTCCATACCCATCAACCCCAGCATCTTTGTACACATTAGACCCATCTTTACTTAACTCACCCTACAGCGGCTCTGGCTCAAGCTTCCGGGCAACCCTCTCAACTCTCGCCAAGCAAGCTACCATAGCCAGAAGCAGCAATATCATCTTTGTAGCCATGTCCAATGAAATGTTGTAATCTTAACGCCAGATCCACCTCCTTTTATGCTTGATCGAAGCCACCTTTACTATCAAGGAACATGAAATTGTCGTGGGCAGTTTGCCGTGTGTCTGCCCCCTCCTCTACAACAGGCTTTTGCACACCATGCCTTTAACAATGCACCTCAATTCACAGACATTGCAATGAACAGTGTGCGTTCATGTTTATTTAATTAGCCTTGCATTAGTTAGAGTCCTGGATGTATGTCTCCATAACCATATCTTAACAATGCCCTTCAATTCATATGCATTGCAAATGAACAGTGTGCACCTTCACTAATGTTTTTGGATTTAGACAGGAGGGAGCCACAGCCTCATCTCTGCTACTTGATTCTGACCATACAAACCAAGCATTGCCTTGTTAGAGAGAGAGAGAGAGAGACAGACAGAGAGACAGAGAGAGTTAAATAATATACGATGGTTATAGGCATCAAATGGGTGTGTAGCAGATTTCAAATCCAAGTTCCTGCTTGTAGGAAATTGCATCCTTTTAACCAAGAGAATGTTATGATCCCTTGGAAAATTTCCAACCTGAGCTAAACTTGAGCCGTGTGCACCTCCTTGGGTGGAGCTGATGTGCAAAGCTCCTCCCTCTACAACGAAAAAAAGGCGAGATAATATGATTGGACATGTACAACATCACACTAAGATTAGAGAGCCTTTTTTAAAGAAACAAAGGGGAGGTTGAGTGCTTTAGATTTTCTTACGACACTCTTGCCTCTTATTTTCTTATTTACTCATTCTGGCAGAGAAATGCCAGAGAAAGAATCAATCTGTACAAAAAACATGTGGGCGGGGGGAGACACTTGCAATTCTCTCTCTCTCTCTCTCTCCGTCTCTGTGCTCTAAAAGATACTATAATCTACTTGATCTATATGACTAGGTACTTTTAGAAGCCTTTAACACGTTCTAAAGGTGCAGATAAGTAATTTTGCTGATGATGATGACCAACTTCCCCCCTTGCAAAACTATTCACACAAGTTCTCGGTGGTATAATGAGAGGCTTTAATGGAGGGCTCTCAATGAGATCAAATTTTGTAGGTGATCTGATGTAAGGTCTCTCTCTATCCAAAATGCCTGTCTTGAAAGAAGATGCCGGCAAGCTACACAACGGCCCCGTGGCAGGCGTATTTAAGGCATTATTTGAAGGTTCTTTCAAAGGAAACCGGATTGTGTAGCGCATTTCCTGCACAGATTTCACCATATCCAGAGCCATCTTCATGGTGGGTCTTCTTGTCGGTTCCTTTTGTAAGCATTGGAGGGCAAGATCAGCGATGATTTGGGTGCCCTTGGATGGGAACCGGCCATGTAGTTTTGGATCCATGATCAGAAATAGCCTCCCCTCTTCAATCAAAAATGGTTTAGCCCATTTCACTAGGTTCTGCTTCTCATCTTTAGCAATCCTCTCATCCAGGTTCTTCCTGCCAGTTAGAAGCTCTAGTAATACAACACCAAAGCTCCAAACATTACTCTTTAGTGTAATCACACCTCCATTCACCATTTCAGGGGCACAATAAGCATTTTCCTGCAAGTTATGAAATTGAAAGCCTTGTTAGTAAAAGAAACAAAAAATTAAAAACATGTTGCCGGTGTTGAAGGCAAGAACTTAGCAAATCATGACTCAAGATCAGGTAGAGATTGGTGCAATCAATCCTTGCAAGCCTCTCTCTCAGAGATTGGTGCAACCAATCCTTGCAAGCCTCTGTCTCTCTCTCTCTCTCTCTCTCTCTCTCTCTCTCTCTCTTAAAAGCACGTGTGTGTGTGTGTGTGTGTGTGTGAGAGAGAGAGAGAGAGAGAGAGAGAGAGAGAGAGGTCAGTTAGTGTAAAGATTGATGCCATTGTACAATTTATAATTGAGTTTAAAATACAATCTAATTATATCAAGGATCCTGGAGACATATTATTATCTTGAAAATTGAATATACACAAAAAAGGATGGCATACAATCTGAAAAACTCAAGGCTAGATATGATAGGTGCATCGAAAACTTACTCGTGCATTGCTTGAGCTGTTGGAATCTTGGGCCTGCAGACTCGGACTGCTGCTACTGGCAAACCAGTAACCTGAGAGTTTTGAGCTATAATCTACATCAACTTGTATGTGGGACAATCTGAAATCCTTGTACAAAATCTGGTTTGAAAAATCAAAGGCAAATCTATAAATTAGAGCTCCACATGATTCCGTGACTCTGGAAACTCTACAAGACTCTTTTGAACTTTATACTAACTGAAGATGATTACCAACAATACTTTACTCTGTAAACTCTACAAGACTCTTTTGATCTCTATACTTACTGAATATGATACCAACCATACTAACTCAGGGTCTTTATAGACAATTCCCCCATCCAATAAAGGGGATTGGATGAAGGAGATCCCCCACCAATGAGCTCAGTATGATACCGCTATTATGCCAACTGGTTAAGTTGAGATTGGCATTCAGTAAAGGCAGCAAGAAAAAAGCTTTTATGCAGGTGAGGAGCAACTGCTTACTCAAAACTAAAGGGGCTCACCACATACATCACATGCATCCATGGGTATTTTAAAAGCCCTTTTGAGATCTTTTTCTTTTGGGAGAAATTTCGCCTAACCTATGGTGCCACTCAGACATACATTTTGATAAATCCAGTCATAATTATTCAGGCTAGAGCTCGCTGGAAAGGAAGAAAAGAACCCTTATGTCTAGAGAATTGTTTAACACCATGAAAAACTCCTGTTGTTAAGCACTCGTGCATTGTTCATAATCTCAAGTGGCTCCATCAAGACTCAAAAGTACTCAATGAGTGATCATTTTTTCACAAAAGGCATGAAAGAGAAATATGGAACAGACATCACGTTAAGGCGAAGACGCAATGGTAATGTATAACTTACTTGTTCAGGACATTTCTCGTGCAAACTTGCTAGCCCTTGAGCTGCACCATGAGCAATCTTCATTCTTGTGGGCCAATCTAATGGGGGAGAAGCTGATGATTCAAACATCAGACTGTGCAGACTTCCTTTCTGAAGCTTCTCATAAACCAAAAAGTGCTCGGTTTTCCCATCCTCAGCATAGAACCCAACAAGCTTGCATAGATGTGAACCATGCAGGCAAGTAATGGTGGATAGCTCAGACATCCACTCCTTCAAACCCTGGTTGGTCCAACAATAAATCCAACTTGCATCAAGAGAAGCACATACAAACAACTATCGAATTTTATCACAATTATGCCTCAAGGTATGAACCAAACTGATTATTGAAAGTAAAACTTATTATTAAGTTGATATAACTGCAATTTACCAAATGCGACTTTCTGTAAAGTCTTGTGATTAGAACCTCCTGGTGCTTGTCTCCCTTGGTTCCAACATCTATAGTTCCAGCATAGCTAATGCCATCATCTCCAACACGGCTATGAGGTGAAAAGTGTTGGCATGCACATGAAAGGGTTTCAAAGGCAAAAGACTTCAAGCCCGGGGCCATGGCCATGGTGTCTTTGGGGGGTGGGAGGGGCTGCAGATCCCATGGGAAAACCCTACCTTTGAGTGCCCCATGGCCGACCAAACCCATTGACGTCTGCTTGATATTGACATTTTGTGATTTTGGGGAAATGGAGAGGCTATTTGTATGGTCGGTGGGATGGGGTAGGACATAACCACTGGATTTGGAAGAAGGCTGTAGAGGTGGTGATGGTGATGGCAATAGCATGGGTTTGCTATGTGTGGCTACATCAGAGAGAGGAAAGCCCTGGTCTGATGTTGAATGGCAGCTTCCTCTGCTGCAATAGCTAGGATGTGAAGAGATTCGTTTAGGGCTGCTATGGTTTATGAACTTTTGGGCATTCTGAATTGCCCTTACCTTCCTTCTGAAGCTGGAAAGGGCTGATGACACGGGCCTTGGTGATGACGATGGCGCCTCTTGCCGATCGCCCACCTCATCGAGCTTCACTGTTTGCTCTTCAGCCTTCTTCTTGGACCTCTGCACTGCAAAACAACCCATTTGGGTCCCTACCTTCCGCTGCTTGCTTTTTGCGTCTCGCTTCTGCTAGAGCGCTAAAAATCAAATGCTAAAGCTCGATGAAGGTTGCTGAAATCGAATCCTGCCCGCGTTGAAAAACGGTACTTCTGTGACCAAATTTCGCTTTGCCCACGTGAGAAAATGCAGAGATTGCACTGAATTACGCCTGTGGGTGGTTAGATTTCTCCGCTTTTCTGCCTGGAATTTGCGTTTCCAATAGCTCTTGCTGCTGCCCAAAATGATAAAATGGTTGTAGTGGGCGATGGTATCAAAAGCAGAGTACAGGGTTAGAGGGTTCTATGACAGAGGGGCATGCAAGGCTATGAAAGGAAGGCAAAGCAAGAGGGTTAGGGGGTTCTGTGGTAGGGTGGGATGCAAGGCTATGAAAGGAAGGCAAAGTCGTACGCGATATTGGAAGTCAAAGGTTGGGTTTTCTAGAGAGAGGAGCTTCAATTTTACAGGCAGGGCACAGATAGCACACCACCACCAGGAACCACAACCGTTTAACACCGCCCCTCTCTGCGCTACAGCGATGGTTGAACGCAGGAAAAGTAGGTCATGGTAGAAGAACACACATAAGAAGCAGCTGAAGAAAAAGAAGAATACAAGCCTGTGATTTCAAAGTTCCGTGGGCGGAGGTCAAAATAAAAGACATTCCAGAGCTTTCTGGTGTCGGATTCATTCAAAGTCTCGTTGGGTTAGCACAAAGTTGGGTCTTGGGGGGTTAGCACACAAAGTGAGGAATTCAAACAACGTAGGGTAGACAAACTCCTATAAGGGTGGGGTCACACTCACCCCGCGAAAACTCTAGCCTGTCCACTAGGCAAACTTGGAGAATGCAAGCTAGCAACGCCCATATCAAGGGCATCCGCATACATGAAAAGCATTCGGCCTCAATGATCCGAACGCAAGGTAGAAAATTAACTTTTTACCGGAATCGACATGCTGCTGCGAACCACAATGGTTAGCTGGTGAGCCTAGTGATCTACCACTACAGTAGGTCCCAATCATTGATATTAGCTAAAAACAATGTCTATTGATGCATATGTGCATTGGGGTAAGAGCACTTTTCCAATCAAGGTTGTCTCTTCCTCCATTTTAATCACCATCATGTGTTTTTGTTTTTATTGGTAATGGTGAATCAATGAATCATGTCAAGAAGGCAAATGAGATGATGGAGTATACCTACCATTATGCATTTAATGGGAAACAGCTCCAAACATGTGGCAAGTAGAAGGGCTCTCCACCCTCCCTTCTCTTTCTACTTCTCCCTCTCTCAAAGACAACCCATTCTCCTTTCTTATTTACCAAATGATCAAGGTAGATCCCTTTCTAAAATGATTTTGTTGGTAGGATTCTAGTTTTTCACCACCTTATCCACATGCTTGTTTTCTCGCACATGGTATCTTGGAAACTAAGAGTTGTGTCCCACACAGCCATCTGTGACTTCCCAACTAGACATAGTAAGTCAACAAAGTTTGGTGTCCCGTTGTAGTGACCCAGGGTGCAACAAAGTTTGGTGTCCCGTTGTAGTGACCCAGGGTGCATCAATCTACATTGGACCCTCTCCTACAAGGAAAAACAAAGAAAAGGCGATGAAAAAGATTTAAACCATTTAGACTTGTATCACTTTTTCAATCAAAATTGGCTAATAAAGCTTGTACGAGACATTGGTTTAAATAGTCCTTTTCCACATATTACATATTAGTGGATAGGAGCATAGACCAGTTAGTGATGGGCATGGGTGACGCCCGGCCAACATGTCCAGCAACCCAACATTCTCCCACTTGATGGCCAATGTGGGAGGCTGTGATACTATACATAGTATACAAGGAGTGAAGAATAGACAGATCTTCACGTGATGCCCATCAATTGTCGACAGTGCTGAAACCGATCGCTTGAGAGGCTCTTTGTTAGTGCATCTGCTGTGTTCTCTAACGTATGAATCTTCACCAAATCTAAGCGCTTTTCTGCCAGGCATTCTCGAACAAAGTGATGGCGTACATCAATGTGCTTTGTCTTTGCATGAAATACAGGATTTTTCGCCAAGGCAATAGCACTCTGACTATCACAGTGAAGCACTGGTATCTTTTGCTCTAGTCCAAGATCTCCCACTAGACGAGTAAGCCATATCGCTTCTTTGCAAGCTTCACTAGCTGCAACATACTCTGCCTCAGTAGTAGTGGAAACGCACGTACAATCCTGAAGAACTGACCTCCAAGATATAGCAGAACCAGCAAATGTGTAGATCCATCTAGTAGTTGATCTACGCTTGTCAACACAGCCTGCATAGTCACTGTCTACGTATCCCACAACAGATAACTCTCCACGGCCATAGCATAACTGTCGATCCGCTGTACCACTCAAATATCTGAGGATTGACTTGACATCGTCCCAATGCTTCTTTCCTTGGTTGGACATATATCTGCTGACAACTCCCACTGCATAGGCAATGTCCGGTCTTGTAGCCACCATGGCATATATGAGACTGCCACAAGCTGAAGCATACGAAATCTTAGCCATCGCAGCTTTTTCCTCATCTGATTTGGGGCAATCATTTTTGCTGAGCTTTAAATATGCAGGCAATGGAGTACTCAATGGCTTCCCCTTCTGCATGTTAAAACGCTCAAGCACTTTATGCACATATTCCTTCTGAGACAGGTATAACAACCTATTCGTATGGTCTCTTGTAATGCGCATACCAAGAATATGATTGGCATCTCCCAAATCCTTCATGTCAAACTAACTAGATAACTTCTGCTTTGATATTAGCAATGTCTTTCTTTGAATGACCAGCAATCAGCATGTCATCCACATAAAGAATAAGCATAATCAACTGTCCATTCCGTGGTCTCTTCACATAGAGACATGGATCCTTAGTACTGTGTTTAAAACCTTGGGACCGCATAAATGTATCGAACTTTTGATACCATTGTCTGGGTGCCTGTTTGAGACCATATAGACTTTTCTTTAGTCTGCACACCAGATGTTCCTTGCCTTTCTGAGCAAACCCTTCTGGCTGCTGCATATAGATATCTTCATCAAGATCTCCATGTAAGAAAGCGGTTTTGACATCCATCTGAAGAAGCTCTAAGTTCTCTGTAGCAACCATGCCAAGCAACATGCGTAACGTAGCCATCTTGACCACACGCGAAAAGATTTCCTCAAAATCTATGCCATACTCTTGCTTGAATCCTTTTGCCACTAACCAAGCTTTGTATGTTCCAATATTGGATGCAAACTTCCGTTTGTAAACCCATTTGCAAGGCAACGCTTTCTTATCTTTTGGCAATGGACCCAGATTCCAAGTACCATTCTTATCAATGCTAGACAACTCGCTTTTCATCGCAAGCTCCCACTTAGCACGGTCATCAGCTAGCATAGCCTCTTTGTAACAAGATGGCTCACCACTGTCTGTCAACAAAACAAAGTCAACGCCAGGGACAAACCGCTCAGGCGGATGTGAGATTCTTTGTGATCTCCTCGGCTGACTGCTGGTGCTAGCCTCATCATGTACACGCTCAACTGGAGCTGAAGCAACTTGCGCGGAAGAACAACCGGCTCTCGAGTTGCTTGCACATGAGGTGATACATCAGAGAATGTGACTTTCCGGTATTCAACCTCTATAACTGGCTGCTTATGCATCTTGGTCTCATTGAAGACCGCATCACTACTACGGAGTATAGATCGACTTTCTGGATCCCATAACCGATAGCCAAACTGACCATCTAATCCATAGCCTAATCCATAGCCAACAAATATGCATTTACGAGACTTAGGTGCCAACTTAGCCCGTAGCTCTTTCGACACATGAACATAAGCCTCACAGCCAAATGTACGGAGTTTGTCATATGTGACCTTATGTCTCGACCATAACTCCTGTGGAACCTGAAAGTTCAATGAAGCATGTGGTGAACGATTAATGAGATAGACTACTGTATAAAGCGCTTCGGCCCAAAACCCTTGTGTCAGGTGTGCTTGTGAAAGCATTGACATGATTCTTTCCTGAATCGTTCTGTTCATCCTTTCGGCATCCTTTCGGCAACACCATTTTGGGCTGGGGTATACGGAGCAGTAAACTCACGATTGATTCCCCTTTCTGCACAGTTTGCTTACCATATTGACAGTGTTCACAGAAAGGAAAGTCAAAAAAAGACAAAGATGGCAAATAGCCCAAACGAGAGAGAGTTTCCATTCCTTTCTTGGACATATGTCCTAACCGACTATGCCACAAAGCAACACTCGGCAGCTCGGTTACTGCTAAAACAGTGTTTTTACAAGAAACAAACAAAGGGTAGAGAGAGCCCATCTTCGATCCACTAGCAATGACCATATTGCCCTTTATAATGCGAAAAGACTGCTGATGAATTGTCACTTTGTAGCCCAAATCATCCAATTTGCCAACTGAGATCAAATTACGAGTCAGGCATGGCACGTGACGCACATTCTCTAACACAAAGCGAACGCCATTCGAGAACCAAAGCAATGTCACCAATGCCAACAATGTCCATCTGAAACTGTCACCAAGTGTGACTGAGCCAACTGTCTCCTCATAACGCGTAAACCACTCACGGTGTGGTGTAACATGAAGAGAAGCACCTGAATCAAGAATCCAAGTATGTGACAGCTCGTCATCACTGACAAGCACCTCAACTGAAAGTGAACTCTCTAAGCACAGAGTATCCTGGGCATCAAGACTAGTGTCAACAGTTTCTGTAAGCACATTAAGATCCTGAGCATCACAATCATCTGTGACCACATTGATCTCTTGGATTTGAACCGAACTCTTAGGCTTATCCTCTATGGCATGCACTGTATGAGTAACAGTCTTTTCTTTTCCTTTGCCTTTTTCCCTCTTCCATGCATAAGTCTTTCTTCAAATGGCCATACTTCTCGCAGTGAGATGACACTGAACATCTTTCAAGCTACCACGAGACTTCGATCTACCACGAGATTTTGCATCATTCTTCTTACCACTCTTGTCATTATCACGGTTCCTTGAGCGACCTCTACGCTGCTTACCCTCTTTCTGCACATAGTGGGCTTCACCATGATGTGAACTACCCATAGCCTTACGTCTAGCTTCTTCTGAAAGCAGTGCTCTAGAGACTTCATTGTAGACAAGGCAACCATTAGGGGCAGAATTACTGATGGCAGTACAAAACGTATCCCATGACGATGGCAGTGAACAAAGCAAATGAATTGCTTTCATCTCATCATCAATGTTCATTTGCTGCGCTCTAATCTGGGCAAACAGACTGTCAAACTCATTCAAGTGTGCAGCAACACTAGCAGACTCTTTCATCCGCAGATCACATAGCTTTCGCCAGAAACACCTTATTGCTGGCAGTGTTTCTCTCATATGTGTTGCATAGCTTCTGCCATACCGCATAAGCTGTCTCACACTCCAACACAGTGAAATAGACTGACTCGGCAAGATGCAATCGTATAGTAGACCGTGCCATAGCATCTAGCTCATCCCACTCAATTTGTGTCATATCCATCTGCTCCGTCCTAGGTGCATAACGACGAATGGGAAGTCTTTGCTTCTCTTGTACCAAGACATCTTGTATCTGCTCTTTCCACAAGGCAAAATTTGAACCATCAAACTTCTTTATGTCATAGACATCTTTGTCCTTTAACGCCATGAGAGCAAGATAATGCACGAAATCACTGAGAAAATTTCGACAGTCTCCTTTGTACAGTGGCTTATGAACCAAAAGCAAACGGCCAAAATAGGCTGTCTAATCAATGCAAATACTGAGAGAATATCAATGGCATATCAATGCATGAAAAAGCTACAAATTTTGACATAATTTTGACAGTATAACGGCTATAAATGGCCCAAAATACCAAAAAACCAGCCAATAGAAAGTGATCAAAATCACGCATAAAATAATGCTAAACTGTCCAATAAGGCTAATGCATAAAGCAACACTGTCCCAGCAAGTCACTGAATCACTGAGACCTCATGTCCATACATATAGTCGTCGATGCAGAGGGGGTGCTCGAGGGATCGCTCCACACTTGTATCACCAGTGGGTCCTACGCCACGCTCGGTACCCACCAGCTCAATAAAACCTCACAACGATCCTGACACAAGGCTGCAAAGAAATCTGACCATAAACAGTACATATCCACAATGATCGTACATAATGGGCAACCACAATGCCGTAAGAGCTATCGCAGCTCACGTATACGAAACGGCAAGCCCAACAAAGTCAAAAACACAATGCCAACACGGCAAGTAAGCAAATGCAACCAAGTACAAGATAACTGTCAAGTGAATCTGTATGTCACTGAAGCATAATCTCCCACCTGAGCTCAAAGCTCACAATGCATAAGTGAATTGACCCACAAATCACTGTCTCTGTCAACGCATAGACTGTAGGCATGTGGCATGCAAGCCAAACACAAGAGCCAAACACAAGATAACTGTCAAGTGAATTTGTATGTCACTAAAGCATAATCTCCCATCTGAGCTCAAAGCTCACAATGCATAAGTGAACTGACCCACAAATCACTGTCTCTGTCAACGCATAGACTGTAGGCATGTGGCATGCAAGCCAAACTATCACTGAGCATCAAAATCAAGTCCCAAATGCATATCACGCTCTATGCCAAAACACGGCACCAAGAGCAACCAAAAGATGCAACCAATGTCGTAGAAAAGACCTGCAACTGCTGGACTCGAAGGGAACTCCCACCGGACCAGAAATCTATGCTCGTAGACGAAGACTCGAAGTAGTGTGCGGTCATGAAAAGAGAATGCTCAACTCGCCGCCGAAAGAGGAGCTGATGTAGAGACCATACAATGTGCATACAATGACTACAGCTCACAAAGAGCTAGCATAACCCACAGTAGCATGGTGCCAATAAGATGTTCACCAATGGAAAAGGGAAGAGCAACATTAAGCAAGGCATACAATCACAATCACAATACATGCATGAGAAAGAGAGGGAAAACACACAAGCTATCACCATAATAGCTTAAGACAACACTTATTTGCGATAATGGGATTACTCTTTTTTTCATTAGTGAAAATAACTTATATACATGTCCTTATATTTATAATGTCTAGCCTCCCATGGAATGTCGAGGGAACGAAAAATCTAGTGAAGCTATCATAGGCTTATGCACTTATATTAATTGCCTTAGTCATCATTTTAATTTTCATAAGCTCAACTAGCTCCCTACATCTTAGACCATTAATAAGCATCTAGTGTGGTTATAAAAGATGATTACAAAATATGGAAACATGTAGTTAATAGATATATCTAAGGATAGGGGTGAAGCTTATTACCTCAAGATGGATATAGCTAAGGATAGGGCTAGAAGATGTGCATTCATGCATTTACCTTCTATGGCCTTACAAACATGCTACCAAAAATACCTATGCATTTACCTTCTATGGTGTTACAAACATGCCACCAAAAATACCTATGCAAAAGATCATGTTGTAGACCCCTTCTTGCTTACTACATCCACACAAGCTATAGGGGATGATTACCTTGGAGCACTTATGCTTGCAAGGGATGATATGCTCAAGTCCAAGACCAAACACATCTTACACATCTTTGTATAGCTTCTCATGGGGCTAGCTCAGCTATCCAACTAGGCTATAAGGTTGGCCAATTTAACTAACTTACATAAGGTTTAATTGTGGGCCCCTTGTATGCAAGAAGAATAGAAGAAGAGGATGAAGGTGTAATCACGAGAGAGAGAGAGAGAGAGAGAGAGAGAGAGAGAGAGAGAGAGAGAGAGAGATGTAATCAAATCCACAACAGAGATCATAGGGGAGGTAGTTATAGTAGACTATAATAAGGTAGGCAAGTATGATAATCAAAGTGCATAAGGGTATGTCCTATAAAGATAAGGACAATATGATCTATGTAAGGGAAAAGGTGGACGTGGTGGACACAAATAAGGCGAGGAAGAGATAGTTTACATATTTAGTGGATCGAATCGTCAATGATCGCAAGAGAGATCCACCATGCATGTGCAACATTTGTTGGTGCATGTTATGCTAGGATAGGCAAGTTTTCCTTGGATCAAATCAGATGGCACCATGTGCTAGGTTTAAAGGGCTAGCTAGATGAAAATTTAAAGCCCTTGTGCGACTTGAGTGTGTAATAGACATGATTGTATCGATGGACATGGTTACATGGGTGTCCATGTACTATTGTGTGTACATTAAAGCAACATATGCACTAACCCGATTAATGGTGCAAGGGCATCCATAGATTAGAGCCATGTGTATGACCACCCAACTTTTATAGTAAAGGTTTGTAATACTATTTCAACCTTCTTTTCATGTATTAAGGTATTGCACCCATATGGTTTAGATATTTAAAGGTATCAGGTTAAAATACCTTAGGTATTGCACCCATATGGTTTAGATATTTAAAGGTATCAGGTTAAAAGACCTTAGGTATAGCAAAGGTGCAAAGATTAGACAATCCTTTTGAAAATATAATAAAAATCAAGCTATAAGAAGGGGAAAGAGAATGTGAGAGAGGTGGTCTAAATATAGGACAAAAGGTTAAGATTCAAGGACTTTATTTTGGGTACTAGTAAGGACTTTATTTAGGGTACTAGTTCCTCAATATAGAGACCCTATTACCCTTCATTATAAAATGGTGTATTTTAGTATTTTAGGGTTGATGAGAGCTCCAAGGAAGGAGTTCTCCAAAGCCTTTTCTGATAAGATGCCAAAGTCTAGCTCTTTCAAACTTTTGATAAGATGCAAAAGTCTAGCCCTTGCAAAATTATTTACAAGGAAGGGTTTATTCCCCTTGGCAAGACAACTAGTCAAATGCATATTTTAAGTGAGGAGACAAAAATGAACATACAAAATACATGATCATTATGGTGGGCTCAACCATGGAAAAAATCTTTAGCACTATAATGGAAGTTTACTTAAAAAAACACAAAATCAAGCATGGTTTAAGTCTTTGCATAGCACAATACATTGCCTCGTTTATAAATTGGGTACTTATGAAAGAGGCAAAGAACTATTTTGTTGTTTCAACCTTATGACTTGGAATGGAAAAAATTAGAATACCTAAAAGTTTGCAAACTATCAATTCCTCACCTCAATGAGATAAAATACAAACTTAGCACAAATGAAGGAATGTTGTAATCATAAACACAATATCTATTGGGAAAGAGTTTAAAGTAGCATTCATTTTGGGGAGTAAACTTTCGTAATAGTCAAATAGTATCTGAAGATTGAAATACATCAAAGGTACAATGGATTATTGCATCACCTACACATTAGTAGGCAACACCTTAACTACCTATTTTGACTTAGAATAGTCATGCAATTCAAACACTAGGTGCTTAGTAAGAGTTTACTAGTAACTATGTCTTTTGGGGTGTGTGTCTTAGATTAGCAAGAAGTTTCTTATTATGGCTTTTTCATCTTTAGAGGCTATAATGGCTTCATTCTCTTCATACATTATAATATGATTCAGAAATTATTTGGAGACATGGGAGTATGGAGGTTATGGATATAATGTGTACTTTAATATTACATTAGTTAGGTTACCTTAGGTGGTTGACCATAGTCAATTAAATCCCCAACCAAGGTGTTTAAGTCAGGATCTTACCTTAGCCTTGCTAAAGCATGTGTCATTGGGTCTTGTCTTAGAGCTACAAACTACAACTTCCCTATATGGGTGCCACTAGCTCATTTGTCACATCCTCACTTGGTTGTTTGTAACACTGGAATGCTCCTTGTCAATGGGATGAAGGGAGAGCTCTCTATGCCTAGAGGGATGCAAGAGATTGTTCTTCACAATGGTTCTCTCTCAAAAAAGCTAGGAAAAAAGAAGCCAATAGAAGAGGGAAACCTACAATCAAACCTATTCAAACAAGCATCCATTTAGCATGTAAGAATCTAATAGCATGTAAGCAAGAAAGAAGAGGGAAAAAGGGGACCTCACAAGTAAACTATTACAAGGAAACTATTGTGTATTGCTTATTATCAAAAATGACTTTTATATACAAGTGACTAGTTTTCACACAATCTTAAGAATGGTACGGCCTTTTTTTAATTAATCTTAAGTAAATATGTACACAAAGTCCTTAGACTTTCCCTACTTGACATTAAGCACAAGGTAAGGATGCTTTATGTGTTCCGGTGTTGTTGGCAGGCCAACCAACCCATTTAACCGTCGTCCAGATTGTCCCATTATGTAACAAACTATTATGGGTTGAGATATATTGCTTTGTTAACAACCTCGTGATGGTTTCTTGGTAACGCGGGATAATACCCGGATGGATGTAAGCATGTGTGGATAAGAGGATAGAGAACTAAGGGAATAGGGAGCTAAGAGTTCATGAGATGAGAGTTTTGCCAATGTATTGTATTGTTGAGAGTTCAAGATAATACTGAAGAATGTCACATGAGTTGGTCTCTAACTTGTCTCTATTCTGCTTTGCATAGTTCTGTCTATTCTGCATCCATTCCATGTTAAGTGCATCCTGTAAGGACGTGAACTCCTATCCGGAATCAAGATAGACCTAGGAACTAACCTGTAAGTGCATCCTGTAAGGACGTGAACTCCTGTCCGGAATCAAGATAGACCTAGGAACTAACCTGCTTGTATCACAACTAACTCCCAAGTTTAGGTAGGTATCTCAACGTGCCAGTGTTGGATCATCGCATTGGGCGTAGTTGCATTAGTCGTCGCTCTTCAGGATGTGACTAGGTGGTCAGGAACCACGCTAGTGCCGCGGGTCTTGACCAGACACCGACACTTTTGCGATCCTGATGGGGAATTGGTACGCCAGGAAGGGGGGTAAGAAGGTACATGCTAGTTCTAAGGTTAGTCCTGCACAGCAAGTCCGAATAGAAAAGCTAGTTGGGGTAGATCAAGAGAGAAAGTGCACACGTACTTGTGTTGGTTATGTTCACGTGGGAGTCATAGGAGTATAATGGACAGTGCATGGAGAATGAAGAAAGCTCAAATAGAGCAATGCGGTACCACTGTAGATAATCCGTAGCCACAGGGGGTGAAGGGCGCTCACATCATCCAAGAAGACTTCCAGAAGGGATTCCATGCCACTAGCAAGAACAACAGAATCATGAACTTTTGAGAAATAAAGAGGGAGAGCACCAGAAGCTTCAAAATAGGAGGCAGGAAGATCAAGAAGAAGAAGAACTGGTAGAGCTGAGAAAGATGTCTCTCAAAATACCCAAAGTTCAAGGGTAAGAGTGAGAAGGATCCAGACGCTCACATCTTCGCCCCTTCAAGACCACATTCTTGGCCACTCGAGCTCCATTACCACAAAAGACAAAGTACTTTGTGATAAATCTGGGTGAACTAGTGGGGCAAGGCCACTAGTTGGTACGTACAATATGGTATGGAGCACTTCCAGACATTTGAAGAATTAAAGAAAGCTTTCTTGAAACGATTCAGGAGGGACAAGACCATCATCACACAAGCACTGGAGAAGCTGCAGAGGATGACTAAGAAGAAGAGGCCAACAGAGGATTATACGGTAAAATTTTGAGCATTGCTAATACGTATAGGATTAGCCTAACAAACCTGCCTCAGCCACATTGAGTCAGTGGTTTGTGAGACCTTATTTTTGTGATTTTTGTGGATTTTTTCAAAGAAACAAAAACAAAGTATCACCCAACTTGTTCATGTTCATGAATTTGGTGATACAAACATCAAAATTGAAAGGAAAAAATAGTGGATCTTTCCTCTAAGGTCACTCCAGTACCCACACAACAAAAATGACCAATTTCTCACAAACTTTCACTTCCACTCAAACCTTATCCCTTCATTCCATACATGTAATCCGTGAACTAGCAGAAATTGCATCACGACGTGAAATACTATATAGTTCACGACATGAATGATTTACATTTCACAATGTGAACGGTTTTTTGACACTACATAGGAACTCATGACGTGAACAGTTTCCAATTCACGACGTGAACTGTTTCTACAGTTTCACGACATAACCAGATCTAGTTCATGAACCTAGTAGTATCAGATTAAGGTTACAGAAGTGATTGAGACTAGTAAAATTAGAACAAGGTAACGCTGATTTTTAAGTCCGAAGTAATTATTAGAGCATGTGAAAGTACAGAAATTAGTTCACGGTGTGAAAGGTTTACCATTTCACGACGTGAACGATTCTTTGACATCTCACGCCGTGAATTGTTATCTGCAGTCTCACAGCCTCAGAAAACAAATCAACAGTACCTTACCAAAATTCAATTAGGGTAGCAAATTAGCTTATCAAATCACATTCACATGCACTTGAGGTCTGGAAAGCTCACTGGAGAGACGACCTCACTCTCAATGAGACAGTGCATCAAATCACCCAGGATCTTCCTATCAAAAGAGTGTTGGCATAGGCCACTCAGTGAGCACTCAATTGAGTGTCTTAAGGAATCTAACCACCGTCAAGACAAGTAGTGAAGAATCCATGGAAGAAGGGTTACGATTCTCTGGGTTTGGGGAAGAGGAGAAACCACCCTCCCCTACTAGATCGAGTGGTATCATTGATATAGCCCAGGGATTTTTCTGGTCTCCAAACCAACAACGATGAGGAAGCACAATCTTCGAGCACGGGTCCATCAACCAACACTCGACTAGGTCCAAGGTAAGAATTACCAACCCAACCTTCAAGTTCTAGGCTATCTAACATTGGCACCCCAGAATGAGAAGAGACTTGGAAAGCACATCCAGGACATGTCAAGTATTCTTCCCAACCTCAGAGGAAGTAGAATTATATTTGAAAAGGATTGAAGTAGAATGGCAATTGTGATAATTGAGCTTAAGGAAACAAGAGCTTGATACTTGAAGGGCTAGGGCGAACAAAAGGAGATGGGAAATGTGAACCTATTTCAATCATGTTGCAAAGAGCCATAAATGGTTATGGGCAAGAGTGAGGGAGAAATTCCAAGCTTAGAGACCATTAATGAAGAGCCAAGAGCAGAGACCATTAATGAAGAGCCAAGAGCAGAGGAAGGGTTCGTGACCCAGGATGAAGGGGATAATCTACCAAGGGAAACTGGTGAAGTAGAGGACCTCATGTACACCAAGAAGGACATCGAGCAAATGATCAATCATCCCACGTTCTTACAAGACATGGAGCTCTTGATTCTACAAGGCATACGGAGGCTTCTAATGATGAGCCAGTCCAGAATGAAGTGACCGGACTGACCTATAGACCAGAAATACCTAGAAGAGCCAATGTTGGAAGAGGACGAGATCTAAGTAGGGGGGGAGTAGCTCCTCATAGACCAAGGGTGGGGATCCAAATGTAGATCTTAATGTAGCCACAAGTACAGATTTGTTAAATATGGCTGTGGAAATGGGCCGAGGAATGGTGAAGGAACTAGGCACTACTCTAGAATCCAGACCATCCCAAATGAAGCCACACATCATTTCAAAGCTCATACAAAAGTTCTTAGGGGATGGGGATCCGATCCAACATGTGGAGATGTTTGAGTCCATATGGAAAAACCTGTGGGCCAGTAAAAGTGATGTAACCATGATTAATGCATTCTCCACTGACCCTAGAAGGAAAAGCTCATCAATGGTTTCGAACCCTCAAGCTAGAAGATAAGATCACTTTCACTTGGCTCAAGAATGTGTTTGTGCCAAGCTTTCCCGAAGTGTGGCGAAAGATGGAGTCACGTGGCACAGCTGCACAACAAATTGAGTCTATGCGAGACTATGTGTCCCAGCTAAAGCACTTGAATTCAAGATACAAACTACGGGAGAGGCTAACTGATGATCAGTTATTGCCATGCTTCCGGAGAGGATTTCGAAACCACAAAATGCATGATTATCTAGTATTAGCCCAACCGGCTACTCTGGATGCATGTTGTAAGTTGGCAATTGAATATGAAGATAATATACTAGAATTGCCACAACTAGAAGATGTCAAAATATCTTCAGTAGTAGCAACGACTTTACGAGTTTCGAGTCACCAGGAAACAGGAACTCGGAGCCATCAAGTTGGGAACATGACTGTGGACAAACTTCGTAATGCTATACTGGATAAATTGAATGTGCAAGATGGAAGAGAAACACCGGGGCATGGGCATACCCATATTTACCCTTGTAGAGATTTAGTGTAGTGTTCTATGTGCAAATTGAATCACACTACCACTGAATGCCCACAGTTAATAGCAAGGCCATTACTCTATTGTGCTCATAGTGTAAAATTAGGGAATCATGACACCTCCATGTGCAGGTATCCGAGGTTCCAAACCGTAGCACAGTTGCCAGCACCTATGGTTTTACTAGCACTACCCGTGCAAATCATTGCAGTTGTAGGACAGCCAAAACCCTTCCTATTTACCTAGGGGGATGTTTTGAATACATGACACTTCACCTCTGCCGCCACCTGTTCTACCACCATAGGCTAAAATCAACAAAGTATTGATTGAAGAGCCATTAGAGGATATGGAAATGGTGCGTGAGGTAAAAATCAGTGGTGATTACTATGAGGAAGCTACAGAGATTGCACCACAATTTTATGTCTTACAAAATAACACACCAGTACTTGTGTTTCAAACCCCACGGTACAATGGAAAGGTAAGGACATAAACACAAATATGAGGAGAGGGCTACTATAATGTTTTGGTCAGTGGACCACATCGAATCGTTGAATGTCCTAACAAGAATGTGGTTCATACGCATCAAACTCAACAATTGACTGCACCACTTAATGACATACCAGTACTTACTTATACTAAATGTGAGATTGATCATTTTATCAAAGATTTCCCATACCACGCAAGTGGTTCTGCTTCCACTTCTAACCAAGACACCGTCCAGACCCTAAGTGTGCATCCTGAAAACATCACACCATTGAATGTACTGACACGAGCCCAAGCCCAACTAGGGGACAAAGGGAAGAACCCAGCAGATGCCACCACTTCTAGAACTGGTAAGAGAAGGAGGGTGAAAAAAGTGGGTAAATGTGACACTAGGGTCACAATTCAGGATGGATCTGAAGAAGATAATATTGACACAGGATCCACTCAATCAAGAGAAGAGAGGGATCAAGCACTAAAACCAAATGAGCCTGACCAAGAGGCGCAAGGGGAAAGACCATCAACCCCTAAAGGAGTTGGTGATACCCAAATGATGAAGAAGAGATAAGAAAACTTGAAGAAGCCAGGTCCCTAGTAGAAGAGTGTCAACAACTTCACGAAGCCAAATTACGGGCTAACCAGGCTAGGGATACAATGTATCCAAGAAACAAATCAACAAGGGAAAGAGAATTCGATGTACCTACTCCAATTCCAGAAGAGTTGAAAGAGGGATCTCAAGGAAACCTGATGTCAAGAATGTTTGCGGAGGTTACGAAGGATGAGTCCATTCATTCATTCCCTAGGGATGGATATGAGACACACACATGGAAGGAACCCTCATTTGCCAGAGAGCCCAAAGACATAGGAAGTCTGGCAGCTATATTGTCCACTTCCTTTTGTGCAAACGCCATTGGGACAACTGCTACGCAGTTCACCAACATTGTGGGCAGACATAAAAGAATGGGTAGAGGGCGGCGGACTAAAGCCAACAGACACTGCAGAGGAGATTCAGTCACCCCTAGCAGAAAGAAACTTAAAACATGCAAGGGAAAGAATGCCCAGATTCGTCAAAATATTGGTTAATCAATTAGGGCATTATTTACGAAAGTGACGACACTAATGCTACAATCCCAATTCATCATAAACGGATATCAAGCACTAGCTATCCTAGATGGTGGGGTGGGAGTTAGCATCATCACAAAATAATGTTGGGAAAATTGGGAAAACCCCGATCTGAAAAGAGCAGATCTTATCATTAAAATGGCAGATGGAACATCTTCAAGACCCATTGGGCTTTTAGACAATGTGTGACTTAAACTCTTTACGTTCCGCTACCATCATACATTTGTGGTAATGGACTTTCTGTGCCAACCAGACTCATATAACATAATCTTGGGGAGACCCTTCATGAGGGAATCCAAATTGGTGCACAATTGGGCATTAGACCATGTGTATGTTCGAAGGGACTCGCAAATTCTAAAGATAGATCTACGAACATGGAAAGCATACCCCATGGAAGGGTAACTGTTTGGTAATGATTCGGTCACAATCGAGCGAACTACATCCGTACAAATATGCCAGCCATGTTAGAAGCTTCAAAAGAGGAAGATGAAGCAAAAATGTATGCATCACTTCCTCCTCCAGATTTCAGTGAAAATTGGATGCATGTGCTAGTCACCATAGATGTGATGCAACCCCGAGGAACCCAATACGTTGAATTTAGGACTGTTCCCACTGCCTCTGTCTGTATGGTCAATTGGTAACCCATTGAAGAGGAATCGGAGGAGGAAGTTTCAAGCATAGAAGGGATTGGATCACAAGGCCGTACACTAGTGCCCAATGCCTTAGAAGATGGCAGAAGCAGAAACGATATATCGCTCGATGAAATGCCTACTACGAAGAAAACCAACGGATGCCTAGTGGTTGAGATACCTTAAAGCTACTAAGGCACACGATGAGTTTTCTAAGAATTGGGGTGAGGAATTGAGCAAGATATCCCTTGAAGGGAAACATAGGGGGGAAGTCACCCTTTGAGAACCAGAAACGCCTAAGCTTACCAAGAGGGGTGCCGAAAACGAAACAAAGCTTTGGAAGAAGCCGAGCGAGAGGCTAAGAAGGTGATGGCTAAAACAAAAAGTGAGGATGAGGATAAACCAGACCTGGTTTCAGCACCAGACCATTTCAAAACATATTACACAATTAACGAACAAAAAGTGGTCCAATTGACGGCAAAAAGAGTCAAGGAAGATGGGTTATCCACATCATACGATGGCCCAACTGAAGTTAAGGAAATTGATATTGCAAAACTAGGGAAGGAAACCAAACATGTTTATATTGCTAAGGACTTGTGACTCCGGCTGAAGAAAAGGAGCTTGTTGCTCTCCTTAACGAGTTTAAGGATTGTTTCACTTGGAACTATAAAGAGATGAAGGCTGTACCACCTGAAGTGGTACAACACATGATCCCAATCATGGACGGATCAAGACCAACCAGGCAAAAACCATACTAGATGAATTCTAAATATGCAGCAATTATAAATTGATAAATTCATTGACGGGCTTCATCTACGAGATAGAACATACGGATTGGTTGTCACCAATCGTAATAGTGCCAAAGAAGAATGGGAAACTTAGGGTCTATGTTGATCTCAAAAAGGTCAATGCAGCTACTAGGAAGGGCCATTACCATTGCCTTATACGAAACACATTTTGGAGAGGGTAGCTGGTGAAGAAGCTTACAGCTTCTTAGATAGATTTTCAGGTTACAATTGCCCAAAGACTAGCATAAGACAGCTTTCAATACAATGTGGGGGATGTTTGCTTACAAAGTCATGCATTTCGGTCTCTGTTATGGGCTACCACACCTCCAAGAGGGAATTCAATGCATTCACCTAAAGGATGAGCAATAGATCACAACCGTCATAGGGTACTTACCACCAATGCTTCGAACTTGAGTCCCTTGAGGCCTCCAAGCTCACTTGTTAAGATCCAAACCTCCAAGCTCCACCTCCATGCTATCACCGTAGAGTTGCTCACACCGTCGCATAGGGCAATCACTCTCTCACACTCTCCCACACAAGCATGAATCATACAAGCATAGAAGAGGCACAATGCTAGAATGCTCTCTCTCTCTCTCTCTCTCTCTCAATCTCTCTCAAGACACAAAGAAGAGCTCTCTATAGCACAAAGGGGAATTGTGTCTTTACATTATGAGAAAATTCCTTATATACATTTGGCCCTTATTCACACTTGGGCGCCCAAAACTTACTTAACTTGGCCTTTGGTGGCCAATATCTCATAATGTATAACTTTTATAGTGCTGTTTCATGACACTTATTAATGTCCTCAATTGGAGGAGCATACTTGTTAATCCAAAATGGGATTAACATCCCCCCCTTCCTGATGTAGGTTCTATCCTTAAAACCTATTACCGAGGTCTAAAGACCTGGTCACCAAACTCATGTTGGTAGAAATTTCTTCATGATTGAAGCTTCCTGAGGGTGCGTCTGAAGGCTGAGTGTGAAAGCCAGAACCTTGTGTTCACCATGTCCTCGAACGTGACATGCATGTAAGCTAGAAGACACCTTAGAGACGATGGTAATACAGCATCATGCCCCGGTCAGATGGGCCTTGATTCATGTCGAACTACAGGTACTCAGCTTTATGGCCATCATAGGTCTCTTTAGGTTGATCAATCAGGACCACTAGCAATTTTTTAAAAATCGAACACTTGCCATGATTGTTGGGTCCGGGATATGGCACCATGCTTGTATCCAAGTAAGCATTTGTTTCCTTTTCTCCCAAATGTCTAGAAAGGTTGCTGGCATGAAGATTGGGAAATTATAATAGACATGGGAGTCGCGCCGCTTGGCCTCTTGAAACTCCAGTGGAGTCCATCTTCTCTTAAGGGGCATGTACAATGGGTCCACCCCACTGAGTTGGTGTCGCACACATATAGACTTGGCTATACTTTGGAATTGTTAAGTATTCTTTCCACCAGTTTGGCTGTATTCCAAAATCCTCTAGTTTGGGCTGTGCCTCATCTGTGACAATTGTGGCATAGCTGCCTCTTGTGTGTATGGCTGAGCCTTTCTCCAATAAGTGATCACATGAAAGTGACAATCCTGATTTCCAGCAGGTCGACCAATTGGGGATTGGCCAATTTTGTGTGCTGCACCACATTAGCCCATAATGTGCCCTCTCCAGCCAAGGGAAGTAATTCTTCTAAATCCAGGCAAGGTGCTCGTAGAGGGTATGGCACATAATGCTGTTTTGTTGGTGTGACCTTGGAGTAGGCTTCTGGTAGGATCCTTCGAGTTGGTTCAAAGGATGTTACTTGCATTAGTACTTTGAACATCAACTTGGGCTTTAATAGAGGATTGCCAGCACGAATGAAGCCCTCATATTCTGCACCAGACAATGATTCCAAAATTGTATCATCAGTGAAAGCTTCAATATTATCCTGGGGAATAGGATATCGTACCTCCTGAGGTTGCCATTGGGGAGACGGGTGAGGTGCCAATATCTCGAAGTAAAAGTAGAGAATATGCAGTCGGCCTGAGATATGTTAGTAGGTGGGGCATTAGGATAGGGATTAAGAAATTTACTATAGTAGCAATAGAATATACAAGGTAAATTGAAGATGAAGATGAGGTTTCTTCCTGACCATGACTTGTGCTATAGGGGGTGGGTGGCTAGGCTTGTGAGATTTCATAAACTCTTGTAGGTCAGGGATGTCCTCAGGATTTATCGTAGGATATTCAATATGGGTGACATCAAAATTATAGAGGACATTGGTTATCATGGATGCTAAGTGTTTGTAGATATTAGAGTATAGTTTTAGAATTCCAAAAGGGTGATATAAGGTAGACTCACATAAGTTGAGATGTTGATGAGTATTGTAAGATTTGAGCCACCCATGGCTTATTATCCATTGATAGCTGTGTGCTACCACCTCGTAGTTGGCCAGTGTCTCAAGAATGTCATATGGAACAAACAGGTCTAATTTTTCGACACTGTTGTCCAGAATTTCTAAATTTGGAGTACCCGACACCAACTACGAAGGTTTAACACAATAGGATTTAATAAATAAAAGAAGATATCTTGTAGATTAGTTAAGACTAAGTCCCCACGTAAAATTCCCATTATAATTGTGGGGTCAACATTACGTTCAGTATTTTGCTTAATGAGGGTTAGTTCACCTAGGCCTAGGTCCTCAGATAGATTTATATCATATTGAAGTAAGGAGAGGGTTAGTGTAGACAAAAACAGAGTAAGGGTTAGTTCACCTAGGCCTAGGTCCTCATATAATGGATGTGATGTAAATAGAGGTGATGATAATGTGAGGTGAATAGATGTGATGTGAATCAGATAGATGGGAATGAATGGATGGATGGATGTGATGTGAATAGAGGTGATGAGATGTGAGGTGAATAGATGTGATGAGATGTGATGTGAATCAGATAGATGTGAATGAATGGATGGATAGATGTGATGTGAATAGAGGTGATGAGAATGTGATGTGAATAGATGTGATGTGATGTGAATAGAGGTGATGAGAATGTGAGGTGAATAGATGTGATGAGATGTGATGTGAATCAGATAGATGTAAATGAATGGATAGATGGATGTGATGTGAATAGAGGTGATGAGAATGTGATGTGAATAGAGGTGATGAGAATGTGAGGTGAACAGATGTGATGAGATGTGATGTGAATCAGATAAATGTGAATGAATGGATTGATGGATGTGATGTGAATAGAGGTGGTAAGAATGTGAGGTGAATAGATGTGATGTGAATCAGATAGATGTGAATGAATAGATGGATGGATGTGATGTAAATAAAGGTGATGAGAATGTGAGGTGAATAGATGTGATGTGAATCAGATAGATGTGAATGAATGGATGGATGGATGTGATGTGAATAGAGGTGATGAGAATGGATGGATGGATGTGATGTGAATAGAGGTGATGAGAATGTGAGGTGAATAGATGTGATGAGATGTGATGTGAATCAGATAGATGGGAATGAATGGATGGATGGATGGATGGATGTGATGTGAATAGAGGTGATGAGAATGTGAGGTGAATAGATGTGATGAGATGTGATGTGATGTGATGTGAATAGATGTGATGAGATGTGATGTGAATCAGATAGATGTGAATGAATGGATGGATGGATGTGATGTGAATAGAGGTGATGAGAATGTGAATAGAGGTGATGAGAATGTTGTTGGAATTAGGGTTGCAGGAATGCACACACAACTTCAAGAAGATGAGGAAGCTTGAGCACAACACAGTAGTGTATTATGAGTGCCAAAAATGAAAGATAACTAGCCCTAGAAGATAATAGGCGTATATACAATGCACGGGGGAAAAAACCTCCTAGTGAGGGAAAAAGTGCCCCGGCGGTCCTAAGTGTGTTCACACACATCACTACTATAATATGGTAACAAATCCCCCCTGGAGTGATGCGGTGAACAAGAGCTAGCACTCATGTATAGGGAAGTGTCTAGCTATGTGGACGAATCCACAAAAGGGAGTAAGCCCAAAGCTTTGTGAAAAGCTTCGAACTTCTCACGAGGCAGAGCCTTTGTGAAAAGGTCTGCAAGGTTATCCTGTGTTGGCACATAAGCCAAACTGATCTCTCCTGCAGAGAGTCTCTCCCTGACATAATGGTAGTGCACCTCAATGTGCTTCGTACGAGCATGGAACACTGGGTTCCGCGCAACTGCCAATGCGCTCTGACTGTCAGTGAAGATGGTGGTGGCAGATGGCTGCCCAACACCCAAATCAGCCATAAGGCGTCTGAGCCACACACACTCAACCGTAGCTGTGAAAGCTGCCCTGTACTCAGCTTCACAACTAGAAGTGGCCACAGTAGGCTGCTTCTTGCTCAACCATGATATGCATGAGCTTCCAAGCATGAAGCAAAAACCACTCGTGGACACGCGTGTGTCATAACAACCAGCCCAGTCAGAATCTGAAAAAGCATGTAAATCTGGCGACAATGATCCCCCCTTGGGATAAAACAACCCAAGATACCGAGTACCACTCAAATAGCGAAAGATACGCTTCACTGCCTGCCAATGCTTAATGCCTGGGCTATGCATAAATCTGCTCACCTGTGAGACTGCAAACTGAATGTCTGGCCTCGTAATGCATACATAAATGAGGCAACCAACAGCTGTCTGATAGAGTGTGACATCAAAGTGATCTCCAGCATCATGAAGACTCAACTTCAAACCTGTCTCCATTGGAGTAGCAATAGGCTTGCAGTCTTCAAGGCCAAATCTCCGCAACAATGTTTCAATATACTTTGTCTGACACAAAGCAATACCTCCATCACACTGCTTAAATTGTATCCCCAAATAATGATGCAAGTGTCCCAAATCTGACATCTCAAAAGAGGCATTCAAATCAGCCTTAAAATCAGCAATATGACTCTTATTTGGTCCTGTGAGCAGCATGTCATCGACATAGAGAGCAATGATTAGATGTACACCATCCACACGTTTAACATACAAAGTGCTTTCTGTTGGACTATTCTGAAACCCATGTGCAGTCAAATATGCATGTATTTTTTCATACCAAGCTCGTGGAGCTTGCTTTAAACCATATAAAGCCTTTTTTAACCTGCACACTTTGTTTTCCTGCCCTCTTTGAACAAAACCACGAGGCTGCGATACATACACCTCCTCATGCAAATCTCCATTTAAGAACGCAGTCTTTATGTCCAGCTGATGTACATTCCAACCATTATGAGCTGCTAATGCACAGATGCTACGAACAGTGGTCATACGACATGTGGGAGCAAAAGTCTCATCAAAATCAATGCCCTTCTCTTGAGCATAACCTTTTGCAACAAGCCTAGCCTTATGGCGATCCACTGTGCCATCAGGCTTACGCTTCAATTTGTATACCCACTTAGTGCCAATGGCCTTCTTGCCAGGGGGCAAGTCACATAAAGACCATGTACCATTCTTCATAATAGCATCGTATTCTGCTTGCATAGCAGCCATCCAATTTTCTGAACTTTGTGCCTCATCAAATGAAACAGGCTCACTTTCATCGCACATACTAGAAACAGCCAATGCATAACAATCTGACGCATAAGAGGCACCATGAGAGCCAGAACGAGTGCGACTAGACAAAGGGGCATCCAACTTGCTGTCACGCAAAGTCTGCACCAGCCATCTAGGCATATTCCTAGAGCCCTCAATCTCTTGTCTCTCATCCTCAAGTGCATCATGCACATCTGCATCAGATATAGGCTGATCTGTGCCATCATTTAAAACCTGCATAGGCTGAAAAACTGCCTCATGAGGTATTGCACTTGACTGTGCACCACTGAAAAGAGGCAACAATGTATCATAGACATCACGTGAGCTGATATCTGTCTCCTTAGTACATGAAACCAAGGGCTGAACTGCATCTTCCACAAATACAACATCACGGCTAACCAAAATGCGCTTTGTCTGTGGATGATACAAACGATAGCCTTTGCTCTCAGCACTATATCCAACAAAAATACATTTGACAGCTTTGTCATCCAATTTTCTGCGATGTTGCACAGGCACTAATGCATATGCCAGGCAACCAAAAACACGTAAATGGCCAACAGATGGCTTGCGGCCATGCCATGCCTCATATGGAGTGACAACCTGTAATGCTTTGGTGGGACACCTGTTTAGTACATAAGTGGCACACATGACAGCCTCAAGCCAAAAACCATGTGGTAGACTTTGACTCTTAACCATACATCTTGCCATTTCCATGAGAGACCTGTTTTTTCTCTCAGCCACACCATTTTGCTGTGGTGTATACGGCACTGTACATTGGTGTTTTATCCCACGCTCAGCCAGAAATGCATTAAATTCTGAAGACATATACTCCCCCCCTCGATCTGAACGGAGGGTGCCCATCTTACTTTCTGACACATTTTCAGCCATAACCAAAAACTGTTTGAAGCACAAAAACACTTCGGACTTTGCCTTCAAAGGATATACCCATGCATGCCTGGTAAAATCATCAATGAAAGTCACGAAGTAAAGGTAGTTTCCAAATGATGGAGTTTGCATGGGACCACAAACATCACTGTGAACAAGCTGCAATCTGCGTTCAGCTCTCACTGATCCATCTTTGGGAAAGGAAGCACGCTGCATTTTACCCAATATGCAGCCCTCACAAACATGCTTGACAGGTGCCTCAAGCTTAGGCAAAGAAGACACCATTTCAGATTTCTGCAGGCGCAGCAAACTTGCAAAATTCAGATGACCAAAACGTGCATGCCACAGTTTTGCATTTGAAATAGCCTGCGTATCCATAATAGCACATGCTGAATCCTCTACACATTTGCCATCCATATTGAGCTTATACAGCCCTCGACATAGTGAACCAGATGCTACAATGATGTCACCACAAGAGAGATCATGAACAGTACATCTGTCATCCACAAATTTTACAACCAAACCTGTTTTGGCAAATACGGAGACTGACAGCAGATTCTTTTTGATCCCTGGCACATACAATGCATCAAAAAGTGTAAAGGTGTTGCCATTTGCAACATTCAGCACAATCTGTCCAACTCCTTTAACGGGATAAGAGGAGTTATTGGCACAAGTGACAGTATTCCCTGTGGGAGCAGACTCAAGGAAAGTGAATAAACTGCGCTGCGAGGTGATATGCTTAGTGGCACCACTGTCAAAGTACCATACATCTGAATCTACTGCAGACATACATGTGTCATGCAAAGATGGGTCATAACTGCACTGCGCATTGAATGCCCATTCTGTATCTAGCACAACATTAGCAGATTCATTGTTAGAAGGAGAGGCATCTGCAACAGCCATACCAGCCTCTTTCTTCTTAGCCTCTTTCGCAGCCAGCTTAGGACACGCTTTGATGACATGATCATTTCCCTTACAGTACTTGCAAAATGTCTTCTGTTTGTCACCCTTCTTCTCATCTTTGTCTTCCTTCTTTGGTTGCGCAGCATTTGCAGATTTCTGCTTACTAGAAGAAAAGCCAGCTTTACCTTTCCCGCTTCTCTGACTAGCACCGAAAGCTTGATCTGCGACACGCATACTATTCCTGTTTTGCCTTGACTGGTCTTCTTGCAGCAAAACAGAAACTAACTCCTCAAATGATAAGGCATTGGGATTGCCTTTCATCATCAAGCGAAGAGTGGAAGCAAAACCCTGATAAGAATCTGGTAGACCATTCAAAACAGTCTGCACAAGTGAACTGTCTGACAGGATTTCATCTGCAGAAATGAGCTGCTCTTTGAAATCCTTGATCTTTGTCAAAAAGCTATCCATAGAATCACCTTCGTTCATATGCTCATTCTCCAACTGTTTTCGGAGATAAGCAACACGAGCCTCATTTCTTGCCTGATACAATGTGGCAAGTACATCCCAAGCATCCTTAGAAGTCCTGCAGGAGCGAATATGTGGGATAATGGTACGTTTGACAGACAGCGCAATCAAGGCATGAGCCTGCGCATCTCTACCATCCCAACGAATCTGCTCTGATGAAAGTGGTGGTTCTCGAACAGCTGCTACAGCACTTGTGCCTGCACCATCATCAACAGTACCTGTTTCTGATGTGTTTGCAGCATTTCCAGCCACAATAGGACGTGCATCAGTACCCTGCACAATATTCCATAACCCCTTTGCTACCAATACATGTCGCATCATATATGCCCACAATGGATAGTTGGTGCCATCCAACTTATCCTCAGCAGCCAACATGCGGAATACATCATTGTTGTCAGCCATGGCCAATGACTGTACTACTAGATGTAAATGCTGTCTGCAAGAGGTAAACCTGTATAAAATCGACCTGTGCTATATAGCACAGCCCAAAACAGACGAATGGGCACCTGTCCTGCAGATTTTAATCTTGACAGAAAATCTGCACAGTAGGACGATTTTGCCTGCGCAGTACTTGGAATGCAAAAACGGAGGGCGAAATGACTTCAGATCAAAATTCTGAAACGACATATACTAACCTGCAGACGCTCGTGAAACCTCGTTGCAATCGGAGGAGATGAAGCGGCAGGTGCCGGTGATGCTGCCCGGGAGGAGGAAGCCTGCTCTGATACCAATTGTTGGAATTAGGGTTGCAGGAATGCACACACAACTTCAAGAAGATGAGGAAGCTTGAGCACAACACAGTAGTGTATTATGAGTGCCAAAAATGAAAGATAACTAGCCCTAGAAGATAATAGGCGTATATACAATGCACGGGGGAAAAAACCTCCTAGTGAGGGAAAAAGTGCCCCGGCGGTCCTAAGTGTGTTCACACACATCACTACTATAATATGGTAACAAATGTGAGGTGAATAGATGTGATGAGATGTGATGTGAATCAAATAGATGTGAAGAATGAATGGATGGATGGATGTGATATAAATAGAGGTGATGAGTATTAAAAGACTAAGGTCATGTAAAAGGGTAGGAGAAGGGTGTTGTGTGAATGGACTTATGGTCCACTAGCTCACCTATTTAAAGGTGGAAGCTAGAAGGCATTTTTTATATGGAGCAAGAAGCCTAGTTGTATTTTGAGCAACTTAATAAGCAAGATATTTTCTTGTATATTGTGAGTCTCTCTCCTCCACATAATGATCTAGCATGAGCACCATGAAATTCTAACATGGTATCTAGAGCTAGGCAACTTGCAAGGTGTGGAATAGGTCAAAAAGGTGGTTTTTAGAGTGGATCTCATCTACCCCCAGCCAGTGGAGGCCCTCCAGCAGCTTGTGGAGGTAAGAAATCGGCGTGCTTTAATCTAAGGAAATGTAGAGGAGGTCTGGGCGCTCAGCTTCGTACCATCAATTGTGAGGTTCACTCTCTGGAGGCTGCGGCATTCATGTCTGAGCAAATCGGTGCCGTTTTTCTATACAGCTACCGTACAATGATTCGCCGTCTGCAAGCTATTATAGGCTATGAGAGCTTAGGGCTTTTGAAGCCCATAGTCTCAACTACCTACAGCTTGAATCTCAGCCCCAATGGCTACTCCACGCGTGCGCAACAGCAAAAAAAACCAGGCTGCCCCTGTGAGAGGAAGCCATGGAAGCTTGCATAAAAGCTTCATAATAGTGTTTTTTTCACTAATCTCCTCTTCTTAGCTCTAAATCTCTTCAAGTGTCTCTTGAAAGGGCTTTGCTCCAGATCCTCTAAAGTTGTTGGCATACACTATGAGGTGATCATAAGTCTCATTCATCAAAACGTCATCAAGCTTCATCAACATCTTCAAGTGCACAAAGCTTCTCAAAGTGTGCTTATAAGCACTAATAGTGTTGATTAACACTAATGAGGCTTCTAATCTAGCAAAGGGGAGTCATTCCAAAGTGTTTCTAAATACTAAGAGTGTTCTTAAACACTAATGGTGAATCTAATCACCAATGCAAGTGTCATTAGACGCTTGAAATATGCTTTTAAGCACTAATCGTATTTTTAAACACTAATGGTGATCTTAATCACCAAAAAAAAGTGTTCTTTGACACTAATGAAGCTAATCTCCATCAGAATTAGTGGTTATGCACAAACCCTAAGTGCTAAACCATAAAATTTACTATCTTAATCTCCTTTTTTATGCAACATCCTTGGCTTGATCAAGGGTTGTTGCACTCTCATAAGCCTCTCTCTTTCTACTTAAGCCAAAATATCAAAATTTTTGGCTTTTTCTTCTTCATAAATCAGCCCATTACTCTCTAGTAATCTCCTTCAATACCCAATGTCAAAGGACAACACCCAAATTAAGAAGTTCTCAGGAGAGGGCTTCCACACAGGTCATTTTGCAAATAATTGTTGGATCAAATATCCCAACAAGATGAAATGTAACAAGTGTAAACAAACGGGACATATCACCTCTAAATGTCCTAACAAAGAGTCAGAGGCTAACTTTGTATCAACCTCTAACTCCTCTGAGCACTTGTTTTAAATCTCAATTTAACAACACCTATATTCCTAAACCTTGTATGCGTAATGCTATAAAGGCAACCTATGTCCAATACCACCTATTCCAATTCTTTCATAGTTGGTATTGAGGGAGGGTATTAAAAGACTAAGGTCATATAAAAGGGTAGGAGAAGGGTGTGTGTGTGTGAATGGACTTATGGTCCACTAGCTCACCTATTTAAAGGTGGAGCTAGAAGGCATTTTTGATATGGAGCAAGAAGCCTAGTTGTATTTTGAGCAACTTAATAAGCAAGATATTTTCTTGTATATTGTGAGTCTCTCTCCTCCACATAATGATCTAGCATGAGCACCACGAAATTCTAACAATGAGAATGTGAGGTGATGAATAGATGTGATGTAAATCAGATAGATGGGAATGAATAGATGGATGGATGTGATGTGAATAGAGGTGATGAGATGTGAGGTGAATAGATGTGATGAGATGTGATGTGAATCAGATAGATGTAAATGAATGGATGAGATGTGATGTCATGTGAATCAGGATATAAATGAATGATATGGGATGTGAGTGGATGATATGTGATGAAAATGGATGTGAATGTGTATGTGAAGAATGGAAGTGGATGTGTATGTGAAGAATGGATGTGGATGTATATGTGAAAGAATGGATGTGGATATGTATGTGAAGAATGGATGTGGATGTATGTGAAAGAATGGATGTGTATGTATGTGAAAGAATGGATGTGGATATGTATGTGAAAGAATGTGATGTGGATGTGTATGTGAAAGAATGTGATGTGATGTTATGTGGATAGAATGTATGTGATGGGATGGTGATGAGAATGAATGTGATGGATATGAATGAATGTGATGTGAATCGAGATGTGAATAAATGAGATGTGATGTCATGTAAATCAGGATGTGAATGAATGATATGGGATGTGAATGGATGAGATGTGAAGTGAAATGAATGTGATGTGAATCGGGATAGATGTGAATGAATGAGATGTGAGGTGAAATGGATGTGATGTGATGTGATGTGGATTGGGGTAGTTATGAATGGATGAGATGTGATGAGATAAAAATGATGTGATGGGTAGATGCGAGTGGATGAGATCTGATGAGGATAAATGAGGAAAGATGTGATGAGATGAAAATGATGTGATTGGATGAGAATGGGAATACATATGAAATGGATGTGATTTAAATAATGTGGATTGATGTGGAACAATGTGGAAAGATGAGAGTTCGCTATAGAAACTGTATTTATGACCTGTTTTTAAACGACTGTTTTATGTCAAGAATGCTGGGGAAGCATTTTGACCGTCTTGTGAATGAGGTCGTGGAGACCTAATCTGATAAAGTTGTAACAGCTGACGGAGAGTCAATGGAGGATGTCTCGCATAGCAAGGTCGAGGTCTTGACCAGCCTCGGTTCGATTTAAATGGTGAGCTTCCCGATACGGTGGATGAGGGACCAAGGAAGCGGCCTATGAGTGAAGCGCTAGGTGACCTACGAAGGATCCTAGAGGGTGCTGACCATACGGTGCTCGGGCTCTGGGTCGTCGAAGATACCCACACGTGCGTCGGGGAAGATATTGGAACAAGGAGTAAGAGTTGTTTTCTGAATTCGGGCATGGATCTGGTTGATTGACCTTGCTGGTCCTCAACGAATCTGGTTGATTGACCTTGCTGGTCCTCAACGAATCTGGTTGATTGACCTTGCTGGTCCTCAACGGATGAGTCCATGGTTCTTTTATATGGATCTGTTGGTTGATCTTGCTGATCTTCAACGGAGATTCCATTTTGATTTTTATAAGTGAAAATATTTCCAGTTACTATGAGCTAGGAACTATCGAAAAGGCTCCTGAGTGGACAGGTGGTGAGCGTTCTGGTTGCCAATGATGCCATAGGTACACCGATGAAGGAATGATTGGAAATTAGGATTCAACTGGAGATTTTGAGGATTATAATCAGTGACACTATGATTTCATTAAATGATTGTTTTAAAGACAGTTGAATCTATGAAAAAGGCAATTTCATATTAGGTGTGTAAGTGGTGTGACTAGTTTCAAGTTTGCATGAATATCCGACTAGGGGGCCTGGGAACTCTTTTCCCTAGTACCCGGGACAAAACCTAATCAAATTCCTAATTGGATCCCATCACTACAGTGGTTGGGTGGTTGGCTAACCCATGGGACTGGATGGGCTGGACCGATGGATCCCTAAAATGAGACTTAATTCTGTTATGGTACGATAGATGAAGTAAATCCCGGATAGAAATTGTTCTATGGAAAAGAATTAATGGCTGTACCTCTCAATGAGGAAAAAAGCGTTGGTCTCTATGATCCAAGTGCAAGTCTTTTCCTTGATCTGACTATGATACTTACGGGTTTGGTCAGATCAATTCAGTTAGTTAAGGCTCTTGACTATGTTAGAGAAAAAAATATCCTGGAGGAATCGCCCGTGCTTTCCGGGCGAGGGAAGTTTTTTCAGGTTCGGTTTTGGAAGAACCGAGGGATTAGTCTTTTGTCCAGATATCCGTGGGAAAGGCCCCGAGTGAGCGACCCTACCCCACGCAAGAAGTGCTACTTCTGCCTGCTAGCACCCTTGAATTCGTTGCGCGGTGGGGATAGGGATCTTTCATAATCGACATTGTGTAGGAATGAAAGTTGGGGTAGTATTTCTTCATCCTCCAAACGTCGTCTTTTACTCGGGCTTAATGCTTTGCACTTCTTGGTCTTTTGCTACTTGTATATCAGTATGGGCTGCTGGTTCATGCACTTGAGCCGTTTCTGCAGCCTCAATGCCTTGTGTTTCCTCAGCCTGTACTGGAATTGATGCTACTTGTTCTGGTTTTATCTCTGTAGGTGTGTCTGCTAAAGCTGAATCCTTAAGTGGGGAGAGGTTTGCGAAAATCAGCTATGCCGGGCTCGTCAGGGGAGTAACTTGCTATGTGTGCTCTTGTGTGTCCTGGTTTACTTTGGCCTCTTGCATTGTCAATGCTTCCTGGTATGTTTTGATTTCCTGTGCCACCTCAGCCTCTAGTCTTTGTCATTCCTCAGCTACGTCCGGGATGGCTCCCCTCATTTTTCTTTCTATTTTCGTCTTTGTCCCTTTCTTTATCTCCTTCATAATGGCTTGTGTCTCCACTAGGACAGCTTGCCCCTCTTGCATTTCTTTAGCTGTTAGTATTGGTTGCTCTGGTAGTAGTGCCAATTACAGTTGCTCTGTTGGTTCGGCTATAGGAGTGGCCTTTTTGCCACATGATTGAGGACTTGGATTAGCAAGTACGGGTTGCATATTTTGGATTGGTGGGCCTTTAGATAATTCTCCATCTCTCTATGAATATTATATGCCCAGTCCTCCTCCTTTTCTTCATGTACTTGTGATCCTGTTCAATAGGACCCTGTTGTATTGATCCACTAGCTTTACCTGCATTATCAGTGACATAGCTCTGCAAGCTTTCTCTATGGCCTCATCTGGGATATTCTTGTACTCTGCCCCATTGGAGTTATAAGAACTCTTCTTCAGCATAGCATCCAAAGGCATTTTGTCAAATGCGTGGGCGTGGACTTTGACTTCTGGTGGGAGCTATAAGTCTTGATATATTTGGCACATAGCTCCATGTCGATGTTCCTTGGAAGTATTTGCGCCATTCTCCCTAGGCCCACTTTCTCTAGGTTTTCCTTGACCTCTGCCTCTTCTAGGATTTGGAGGCACTCTGGGTTGTGTGGTAATGCAATGCAACCTTTCCATGGGTCGTAAGGATCTCCTTGTTGATGATGTCCCCATGGAAGGCTAGGGCATATGGGCCCAAGTAGTTTAGTTTCAGTACCCGCACTGGTTTCTTCTTCTTCTGACTTGCTGGGGAGCTTGTAGCGCTGGCTTGGGTGACTGTCGGGGTCTCTAACGACTTCTGTTTTCGAGGTCAACATTTGTACATGAAAAGTACATCAGTCTCCAGACTAGTGGGGTAGGTACCATTCTTCTTCTTTTTTTGTGTTAATGGTAAACCAGTTAGTTGAGATGAGAAGTGTGTTAGTGTAGGAGCAATAACAAGGTGTGTTAATTTGACAGGTGAATGTTGTGGCATATGAAGGTGCAGGATCTTAGTAGTCCCGTGAACCTACAGGTCGAAGTTGTCACGTGAAAGGTGGTTACATGAAATGGAGTTCTGTGAGACGAAATCCCGTGAGAGTTAGTTTCGTGAAATGAGGTTCCGTGTGAAAGGTGGTTACGTGAAACGGAGTTCTGTGAGACGGAATCCCGTGAGAGTTAGTTTCGTGAAATGAGGTTCCGTGTTGTGAAAGGTGGTTACGTGAAAGGGAGTTCCGTGAGAGTTAGTTTCGTGAAATGAGGTTCCGTGTGAAAGGTGGTTACGTGAAAGGGAGTTCCGTGAGATGGAATCCCGTGAGAGTTAGTTTCGTGAAATGAGGTTCCGTGAGACTACAATGGTTTCGTGAATGAGGTTTTGTGAAAGGTGGTTATGTGAAAGGGAGTTCCATGAGATGGAATCCCGTGAGATGTGGTTTTGTGAAATGAGGTTATGTGAAAGGGAGTTCCATGAGATGGAATCCCGTGAGATGTGGTTTCATGAAATGAGGTTCCGTGAAAGGTGTTTACATGAAATGAGGTTCTGTGAAAGGTGGTTCCGTGAAAGGTGGTTACGTGAAATGAGGTTCCGTGAAAGGTGGCTACGTGAAATGAGGTTCCGTGAAAGGTGGTTACGTGAAATGAGGTTTCGTTGAAAGGTGGTTACGTGAAATGAGGTTCCGTGAAAGGTGGTTACATGAAAGGTGGTTACGTGAAATGAGATTCCGTGAAATGAGATTCCGTGAAAGGTGGTTACGTGAAAGGTGGTTACGTGAAATGAGATTCCGTGAAAGGTGGTTACGTGAAAGGGAGTTCCATGAGACAGAATCCCATGAGGTGTGGTTTCATGAAATGACATTCCGTGAAAGGTGGTTACGTGAAAGGGAGTTCCGTGAGACAGAATCCCATGAAAGGTGGTTACGTGAAAGGGAGTTCCGTGAGACAGAATCCCATGAAAGGTGGTTACGTGAAAGGGAGTTCCATGAGACAGAATCCCATGAGAGTTAGTTTCATGAAATGAGGTTCCGTGAGACTACAGTGGTTTCGTGAAAGGGGGTTCCATGAGACTATAGTGAAGCGTGGAGTTACAAGTTTTTATAGTCCCATGAAACTTCAGTGAAGTGTGAAGGTGCAGATTTTTGTTATTGTATCGTTTTTTATGATTTGTTATTAAAAGATGTGATGCATGCAAGTGATGATACCTTAAGGAATTATTTAGAACAAACATCAAATTCGGGTGATACTAATGTACAAGATTGTTAACGAGAATATATTGATTGAACATAAAAATCAAAATCAAAATAAAAAAGGAAAAAAGAATACGAAAAGGAAATGAGAAATGGACCAATCTCCCACCTTAATCAATGACCGTCGATTATTTGGCGCGTTGGGCCAAAAACCTAGTTCATCTTCGACTGGTGGTGGACATTGAGGGGGGTGTTAGTATACACTCAATGCCCACCTCTCAACATGTATCTCACTTTGATCTATAATGCACATTTGTTAGGCCCCCATTATGAGGAGTAGCCATGGTGCATATGTCTTTAGTGGGAACCCCGGCTTAGACGCCGATGGATTATTGTGACCATTGATAATGGTTAGGAGATGGTCAGAGGTACGAGCGTTAGCTAGGGTCTGGGTCCATCATTAGTGGGTGGTGGTCAGTGGGCCGCGTTCTTGATACATGGGTAGTGATCGTATACGTGTCTACCACACCGCATATACAGTACTATATATGGACATGGTTTCCATGAGCTAAGGTATCCAATACTTGTGAGTATCCACTCCCTTCTACACTTTGTACATACTCCATCTAGAGTCTGTGTAAATCGCCATCTAAGCTCTACTTGAGAGCGCACAGGTGGACATCACCATCACTTGTACTTCTTTGGTATAATCATAATTTTAAATTCTCTCCATTGTGTATTTATTGCATTGTCTATTGTGCTTTGTCTTGCTATCTCTTTCCGCTGTGCCATATTCTTATACATCCCCCTCTTGTGGTGGTTGGATTCCAGAATACCAACTTTAAGATTCTCAAATTTAATTGGTATGGTGAAATTTAATTGGTATGGTGAAATATTGATTTTGGTGCTCTTAAATTTAGTTAGTATTTTGTAATATAGATTTTGGTATTCTGGAATCCACTTCGTATTCTAGAATATAAATTTACTTAGTTTTTTCTCCCAAAGGAGAAAACTTTATAAGAGGGTGATTTACGAGGCCGTTATCTTTTAATGTACTTAAAACTTGATTTTGATTAAAACACATAACTTTTAGATTACAAAAAGCTCTTTGAAAATATCTACATGACTCTAGCTAACATCTTCATAACTTTGGAGATGAAGGATGACAAAATAGAGCAATTCACTATTTTGAATAGTTCAAACTAGGATTTCAGCCATTCTTGAGGCTCCTAATAAACAGGCTTTAAAACACATTTTTTGAGAGATTTCCCAAGGCCTAAGGATATATTTTTTAGATAATTCAAAGGACTTCGACTTTCATTATCTTAATTTTCTCTAGTTCTTAATGGTTTGTAGGATATGGCTCTTCAAAAGTGCCTTTTTTATTACATTACCACCCAAAAATGAGTTACCAAAATGTTAACCCAATTCTAGGGTTAACAAGATCTACCGCCGTTATCTTACATCAAGGAGTCACGATAGATATACCAAAGGGTCATACATTCAAGATATGAAGCAATAGTGTCCAAAGCTACAACTTGGACGGGCGCCCGTAATGGTGTGACAGAGTATTATGGCAATTCCCGCTTCATGAGTGTGTGGTAGCAAGTTAGGATGAAGTCCTAAGTGATTTACTTCATGGTTATATTATAAGAGTAGTCATTGTAATAGCATTAGGCCTCTTATGAGCCTAAAGTGCCCAGTCGGCCACAGTTTAAGTGAGTGTGAACACTTATGGCCATGTATATAAGTGAATATCTCTCATAATATGATATACTCTCCCATTGTGCAATTGAGTCTTGCTCTTGCTAATCCTCTTGCTAATATCTCTCCCTAATGCATGCTAGTGAGTGTGTGTGAGTGAAGTGAGGTGAGAGGAGGAACAAATACCCGTAGTAGTGCAACGCGACGGTGTGACAATGCTTGTGGAAGGCACGGTGGAATTGCTTTTCAAGGAGTTGTAGAGCTTGGAGACCTCAAGGGTTATGAGCTCGACCATTGGAAAGATCCTCTCACGACAGTTGCAGTTCACCAGATAATCTCTTTTTGGATGTGTTTCAAGGAGGGTTAGGGTGAGCCATAACACAAAATTATACCTCTTAGGAAAGAGCCGAAAAACACCTTATTTTTTTAAAATATTGTGACTTGGAGGGGGTCCTGATGGTTTTGGAGGGGGGGCAAGGGGGTGGGTGGTCAGGTTGAGCAGGCAAGATTTTAAAATAAAAAAGGAGTGATATGCCATAGGAGATCTATAAGTTGAGAATTTTCACCATCTCTTGAAATGCTCTTTTTGTATGAAATGGACTATTATTTTTCTTTAAAAAAAAACAAGTTCTTTTTGTTGGTCATCTATTTTTTAAAAATATGAGGTGGATATTTATGGAGTTTTTAAATTCTATACCCGACTAGGTCTTTTTGGTAATTTAAACATTTGTTAAAAATAAAAAAATTAAGTTATGCTCTATGATTATGTTTAAGGTGGTGACATATTTGAAATCACGTGAGGAAATTTAGTCTTTAAAATTCTACAAATGTCTAAAATGGATAAATTTTTAGCATTTATGGCAATTTAAAAGAATTTCTCAAAACTACACCTTTTGCCTTGTTGTAGTTTTAGATAACTCACTGTTTTACCTTGTCATTAAGCTTCATTTTTGTTAAATAGCATTTCATTAGTGTTAATCTCGTTCTTGCTTTTCTAGCATTCTAAGATGATTCTAATCCATTTCTACACACCCTAATCTAATCTAAATGCAAACCTCAAGTTGTATCAGAGCCACCCATCATCCTTCGAGTAGTTACCTAGGAAAATGATTCATTTTCGTAATTAGCTACTAAGAAAATTTTTCCTTCCTTTGCCAATCTCCAAAATAATTAAGAATCAAGTTTTTTTGGTTAATTATCTATAAGAAAGCATAACTTGGAGTTGGTACAACAACTCAAGGTGTTGTAACACATCAAAGGAGGCCAACATTGATCAAATCAAAAGCTTCAAAAGTACCCAGCATAGTTGGTGGTGAAATTCGAGCCAGGAGTGAAGTGTAACTTTCCCACACCACATAGAGAAAGATTGTTGGAGTAAGAAGAAAACTCCAAACAACACTAAAGCAAACAACATCATGATAAAAGAAGAGCCAAATGAAGGGGCTTCCCAAGAAAGAGGACAATCGAAAAGACTCTTCTAGTTGATGGAAGAGGGCACCCCTCTCACCTTGTATTTTAAACCCACTCATTGTATTCCTACCCTTGTGTAAAACTATAGGCTCTAAGCCAATAGTATAGCCTATGAGGCACATGTGATAGGCCACTCTAGCAAATGACTAAGAGTGTAGGCCCAACGTATATAGTAGTTCATCACTTGAGGGGGAGTGTTGAAAAGCAAGTGATTCTAGGTAATGTTTGGAGCAAGAGGGAGTGGTATGTGACCCTTAAACATTTAAATAAGTTGCATAATTCATAAACTATGGTTCAAAGGATCAAAGGGAGCCCAACGATAAAGCAATATGTAGAATGGCCAGTCCATGTGGAGGCCAAAAATAGGCACCTAGAAGAAGTGGGAAAAGATACTGAATGTGTGGTCACTTCAACTGATACGGTACTTAAATCTAGAAAAAGTTCAAGAAAGCTTAATCAAACATACATGCCATGATTACGATGATGTCAAAGGGAGCCAAAGATGTCAAAGGGAGCACAAAGAGGAAGGAATATGTGGAATGGCTAGTCCATGTGGAGAACAAAATTAGGTACCTAGAAGAAGTGGGAAAAGATGCCAAATGGGTACTCACTCTTCAAGTGATATGGTGCTCAAATCTAGAAAAGGTAAGAAAGAGCTTAATCAAACTCATGGGACATGATTAATGTGTGGCTAATGATGGTGATATACTTACGCCTATAAAAATGTACTCTGTCTAATGGATCAAACATTTGAGTTTTTGAGCTAAATCTCTTGCCATGTCATTATGCTTCATTTTTGTCCATTAGCATTATCATTATTGTTAATCTCTTTCTTGCTTTTCTAGCATGCAGAGATGTTGATTCTAATACATTCCTAAACATCCTAATCAACTCTTAATGTAAACCTCAAGTTGGTATTATCCACCCATCATCCTTTGAGTAGTAATATACACCCTAGGATAGTCTAGATTAGCAAAATGATTAGTTCTCTTAATTAGCTAGTAAGATGTTGATTCTACTACATTCCTAAACATCCTAATCAACTCTTAATGTAAACCTCAAGTTGGTATTATCCACCCATCATCCTTTGAGTAGTAATATACACCCTAGGATAGTCTAGATTAGCAAAATGATTAGTTCTCTTAATTAGCTAGTAAGAAATTTTGTTACTTTTTTGCCAAGCTCCAAAATAATCAAGAATCAAGTGTTTTTGGTTCATTCTCTACAAAAAAGCATAACTTGGAGCTCGTATAACAACTGAAGAAGCTGCAACACATCAAATGAGACCAACATTAATCAAATCAAAAGCTTCAAAAGTGCCTAATTGGTAGTGAAATTTCAACTAGGAGGGGGTAAAATATTCATTATTTTATCATACTCTCAAGTTCATATGTTCTACTTTACCATTTGGGTGTTGCTAAACACTTGAGCATCATCAAAATAAAAATTCCCCTTGGTTTATTATTCCAAATTACTCTATAAGAGACTAGCCATTGGCTTGGGTAACCCCATTACAAAGACCTTCCCATCCTCGTAAGGAAACCACGCCAAAAATCCACTCATAGAGTAGATAAATCTAATTCCATACATGGTAAGTAAAACTTAAGTTTATTCTTATGAAACATGGGCTTTGTTGATATATGGAAAAGGAACTTGATTTTATACAAAAAACCACTGGTGGACATGTATCAAATTGGTGGACATGTCCACCAATTTGATACATGATTATGTTTAACCAAAAGAAACTTGATGTCCACATAAAATCAATTACATTCATATCTTCTTCTTGCACTATTTCTGCATCAATTACCCATTCTGGTAAATCCCAATGAATATGTACATTACTCAATCTTGCTGGTAGTTGGAGTAAGATGAACCATTCATAGTCTATGCAGAAAGAACATAGAATATCTAGTGGAAAACACTCAGTTGAGATATGTTGTATCAATGGTTCTAATACAAGGGATAGAATCATGATGCCAAAATTTTGATCATGCCCACAAACACATGCAACATATAAAACTTTGGTGTTTACAAGTTGAGAAAATTCAATAGGATGTGACTCCAGCTTATGTGCAAGCTTGCCCTTGTCTCTTCATTTCCACAACATTGAGAGCATATTTATAAAACAATCTCTTACAAAAACCCCCACATTCACATTCACCATGAACTCCAACAATTGTCAAACCATTCACTGCTTGAATTAGCTTTGGCTTTGCTAACCCATACTAAGATCAATACCATGATTAGAATTGGTTACACAAAGAGAACTCACACTCACAACACCGCACAACACATCACACAACCAACTAGACTCAAGCTCAGGAAGATAAGCTTCTTCTACAACACAACCTCCTCCAGCTATGAAATGAGCAGGCTAAAATAGTACCCAAAATTCTTGCTAATGCTAACCCTTATACTAGTAAGTATGGGAATGAATGCATGCTCACAAACACATAACCAAGAGGAATATCACTAGCAAGAATTAAGGTAACTCCTTGGATAAATTGAGGTTGACCAGAGCTTCACGAACTCCTCGGGTCTTGTTGCTATTCTATCATTGGCTACCCTAGCCTCTATTGGGGCGACTATTTCCCTGCTCATATCAACTTTGATGCGCCATGCTATACTGATTTCCACGTCAACTGTCGGATGATCCACCTTCCATATTAGCTACCTTAGTCTTTAAAAAAAACATAATAATCCCCCAAGCATATCATCATCTAACCTTTGTTCACACACTTAATAAACAATTTTACCATGCCAGCCCAAAAAACTCATGTGCCCCAAAAACAAATACCCCATAAACCTATCTTGCCTTTTTACATATGCAAAAAAAATCCACCCTAGATCTATGGTCATGTGCCAAAGCGGGGCAACAACATCCCATTATCCATTCCAGATAATATTCATGTGACCCTTTGAGATTACCAAGTTACCTCTCCAACAACAATGCCTGTGACCATCAAGTGCCTCTTCCATTGTTAGTTGTTGTGAACACCTCCAAGCCATTGCTACTACCAAAACCTTGTACTAAGACACATAGACTGTATCAAGAGGCTTTTGGAAGAACTATCATTCATGACATGAGCTTAAACACACGTGCAAATAGATTACGCTATAAGTATACAAAATGTAATGATGTAAAATCAAGGCACACCCCCCCTATAGTGTAAAACAAACATGCCATAACACCTACTCTAGACACTAGCCAACCATCATTGCTTGGCACAAAAACACCAGGACTCTATACATATATACATGTTTTTTTTGTTTTCTCTCTCATACTCACAATGCAAATAGGTGAGAGGGCACACATGTGCAAGCAAGTAGTGGCCCTAGCAAGGCACACCCCCCCTACAGTGTAAAACAAACATGCCATAACACCTACTCTAGACACTAGAGCCAACCATCATTGCTTGGCACAAAAACACCAGGACTCTATACATATATACATGTTTTTTTTGTTTTCTCTCTCATACTCACAATGCAAATAGGTGATAGGGCACACATGTGCAAGCAAGTGGTGGCCCTAGCAAGGTGGGTGCTTAAGTGGATCGGAGTGGAAGTGAGCCGGTAGAGGCATGCAAGTGGACAATGCGTGTAAATTCACCCAAATAAACAAAGATGTCATGGATAACTACAAATTGGTATTCTAGAATATAAAAAGAGAAAGCATGTGAAACATTAGTGTATTCCAAAATACAAAGGAAGCACAAGGTTCACTCTAAAACATAGCATAAATTGAAAAAACATGACTAAATGGTATAATTTTTTAGAAATCTACAAAAACAAGGATATTATTCTATAAAGCTTTTTGTTTTAAGCATAGAGGTATATTTTGTTATATAACAATGCTATTCAACATGCTAAGTCTCTTTATTAGAATTTACAATACAAACAAATTAACTCACTCTCTTTGGTGTCCAACCTAAAAAAATAAAATTTTAGACTTATTTTGGAGTTCTTTTGTTTGGCACCAAATAGCTTCTCTAGTTCATCCCATGCTCCTTTAGAGTTATCTTATGATATAATGTGATGGGTGAAACTATTACCTAGCCCTAATGCAATGATGGCTGGAGCTCTTTCATCTCTTTCTAGCCAAAATCTTTCTTCTTCCCCTTCTAATCCTCGACATTTCTCCCTTCCAGTTACTATCTACCAGAGCCCATCTTTCATGAGAACAAACTTAAGTTTTACTTACCATATATGGAAACCTTCACCATTAATATTATCTACTATGAGTGGATTTGACATTGTTTCCTTATGGGGATGGGAAGGTCTTTTCAATAGGGTTACCCAAGCCAGTGTCTAGTCCCTACAAAAGTAGAGATATGCACTTGATGTGATTAATACTTTCCAAATTTAATAACTATAAAACCAAAAAAATACTACAATATGGAAGAGTAATTTGGATTACTAAACAAAGCAGTAATTTTTTTTTTGATGATAAAGTAGAACACATGAGTCAATTTCTTAAGAGAAAAATAACGTTACCCCCTCTTGGTTGGAATTTTGCTGCCAACTAGGCTCTTTTAAAGTTTTTGCTGCCAACTAGGCTCTTTTAAAGTTTTTGATTTCATCAATGTGTTTGCCTCCTTTGATGTGTTGCAACTCTTTTCTTTATTGTACCATGTCCAAGTTATACCTTCTTGTAGAGAATGAACCAAAAACACTCATTTTGGAGCTTGGCAAAAGAGGGAAAAAATTACTTACTAGCTAATTAACAAAACTAATCATTTTACTAATCTAGACTATCCTAGGGTGTATAACTACTCAAACGATATAGCTAGCTATAATATCAACTTGAGGTTTACATTTAGAGTAGATTAAAGTTTGTAGAAATGGATTAGAATCAATATCTTAGCATGCTAGAAAAGCAAGAAAGAGATCAACACTAACGACGACAATGTTAATTAACAAAATGAAGCATGATGACAAGGTAAGAGGCTTAGCTCAAAAGCTCATATGTTTGATCCATTTGATAGACTAGGTTTAATGATATCACCATTAGCCATTAATCATGGCCCATAAGTTTGATTAAGGTCTCCCTAACCTTTTCTAAATTTGAGCACCATTTGCACCCATTTGGCATCTTTTTCCACTTCTTTTAGAGGCCTATTTTTGGCCTCCACATGGACTGGCCATTCCACATATTACTTAATATTTGGGCTCCCTTTGACATCATTCTTAACCATTTATCATGGACCATAAGTTTTATTAATCTCTTCCTAACTTTTTCTGTAATTTGAGCACCATCTCACTTAAAGTGATCACCCATTTGTCATGTTTGCCCACTTCTTCTAGGCACCTACATTTGACCTCCACATGGACTGGCTATTCCACATATTCCTTCGACTTTTAGCATCTTTTCCCACTTCTTCTAGGCTCTTATTTTTGTGATCAAGGCTCCTTCAATGTCGGTGAAGGCTGGGTCAGCTAGGTTCTTCAAGGTAGCCACCAATGGGCCGAATGCTTTCAAGGTCATGCTCTTGAGAAGGCTTGCTATGGCATCCTCCTCTTTTGCTAGAGACCCAACACATGCAAGTTATTGATAACAATTTTATTTTAATTAAATTTTCTTGGTGTGCGACTCACTCTTACCCAAAAAACTGAATTTTAAGACTTATGTTGGAGTTTTTTTTGTTTGGCACCAAATAGCTTCTCTAGTTCATCTCATGCTCCTTTAGAGTTATCTTCTGATGCAATGTGATGAATAAAACTATACCTAGCCCTAATGTAATGTGGCTAGACCTTGATCATCTCTTCCTAGCAAAAAAAAAACTTCCACTTCTAAATCTAGACATTTCTTCCTTTCACTCACTATCCACCAAAGCCCATCTTTCACATGAGAAAAACTGAAGTTTTACTTACCATGTATGGAAACTTTCACCATTAAATTTATCTACTATGAGTGGATTTGACATGATTTTCTTATGGGGATGGGAAGGTACAATGTCTAATCCCTTACAAAAGCGGAGGTATGCATTTGATATGATTAATATCTACTTCCCCAATTCAAAAAGTGATTTTCTTATAGAGATGGGAAGGTATTTGCAATGGGGTTACCCAAGTTGCCTAGTCCCTTACAAAAGTGGAGATATGCATTTTATGCGATTAGTACTTCCCAAATTTAATAACTATAAAACCAAAGAATATCCTAATTTAGAAGAGTAATTTGGAGTACTAAACCAAGGGGCAAATTGAATTTGATGATGCTTAAGTGTTTAGGAACATTGCAATGATAAAGTAGAATACATTAGTTAATTGCTTGAGAGTACAATGAGAAAAATAAAAATTTTATCCCCTCTTGGTATTTCACCACCAACCGTGCTAAGCATTTTTGAAGCTTTTTATTTGATTAATGTTGGCCTCCTTTAATGTGTTGCAACTCCTTGAGTTGTTGTACAAACTCTAAGATATGCCTTCTTATATAGAATGAACCAAAAACACTTGATTCTTAATCATTTCGGAGCTTGGCAAAAGATGTAGTACTACTAATTAAGAAAATGAATTATTTTCCTACTAGACTATCCTAGGGTGCATAACTGCTCAAAGGATAGTGGGTGGCTCTAAGTGCCTTTTCATAGGCTTGAGTAGATCTCCATTAACCATCATGCCCCATAAGCTTGATAAAGATCTCCCTAACCTTTTCTAGATTTGAGCACCCTCTCCCTTGATGTAAGCACCCATTTGGCATCTTTTCCCACTTCTTCTAGGTGCCTACTTTTGGCCTCCACATGGGCTAGCCATTCCACATATTTCATCATCTTTGGGCTCCCTTTTACACTTTAAACCATAATCTATGACTTATGATACTAATAGAAATGTTTGAGGGTCACATACCACCACTCTCCCCCCTTGCTCCAAATCATTCCTCAACATTACCCAACATTACTTGCTTTTTTAACACTCCCCCCTTGAAGTAATGAACCACTACCACCATACATGCACTAGACCTACACTCTTAGTCATTTTCTAAAGTGGTCATAGGTGCCTCATAGCATGTAATGTTGGCTTTGAACCTATAGTTTTATACAAGGGTAGGAATACAATGAGTGGGTTTAAAACACAAGGTGAGAGGGGTGCCCTCTTTCATTAATTAGAAGAGTCTTTTGATGATTGGCCTCCGTCTTGGGAAGCCCCCTCATTTAGCTCTTCTTTCATCCTAATTTTTGCTTGAGTGTTGTTTGGAGTCTTCTTCTTTCTCTATGTGGCATGGCTTGCCACAAAAGTTGCACTTCACTCTGGCTCTTAGTCCTTTGGTAAGAAATGCCTTCTCCTTATAGTGTGGTGGTGGTCCACCTACTTTGACTTTGAGCCTCTTTTCTTCTTCGATCAAGGCTCCTTCCATTTCGATGAAGGTGGGTTGGGTAGGTTCTTTAAGGTAGGCACCAACATGTTGAATGCTTTCCAAGGTCATGCTCTTGAGAGAAGGATTGCCACTATAGCATCATCCTCTTCCATTGGAGACCCAACACATGCAAGTTATTACATAACACTTTTCATTTATTTAAATTTTCTTGGCATGATTCACTCTCTTTGATGTCCAACCCAAAAAGCAAAAATTTTAGAGTTCTTTTATTTAGCACCAAATAGCACCTCTAGTTTATCATATGCTCCTTATCACCTAGCCCCAATGTAATCATGGCTAGAGCTCTATCATCTCTTTCTGACCAAAATCTTTTTTCTTCCCCTTCTAATCTTAGACATTTCTCCCTTTCACTTACTACTTGCCAAAGCCCATCTTTCATGAGAAAAAACTTAAGTTTTACTTGCCATGTATGGAAACCTTCACCATTAAATTTATCTACTATAAGTGGATTTGACATGGTTTCCTTATGGAGATTGGAAGGTCTTTGCAAAATGAGGTTACCTAAGCCAATATCTAGTCTGTTACCCAAGCCAGTATCTACTATAAGTGGATTTGACATGGTTTCCTTATGGAGATTGGAAGGTCTTTGCAATGAGGTTACCCAAGCCAGTATCTAGTCCCTTACAAAAGTGGAGATATGCATTTGATGTGATTAATACTTCCCAAATTCAAAAATTACAAAACTAAAAAATACCATGATTTGGGAGAGTAATTTGGAGTACTAAACTAAGGGAAAATTTGATTTGTTCAAGTGTTCAGCAAAACCCCAATGGTAAAGTAGAACACACGAGTCAATTTTTGGAGAGTATGATGAGAAAAATGAAAATTGTACCCCCTCTTGGTTAGAATTTCATCACCAAAATAGGCACTTTTGAAGCTTTTCATCACCAACTAGGTATTTTTGAGTTGATCAATGTTGGCCTCTTTTATTTATGTGTTACAGCTCCTTAAGTTGTTGTACTAGCTCCAAGTTATGCCTTCTTGTAGAAACTAAACCAAAAACACTTAATTCTTGATCATTTTGGATCTTGGCAAAAGAGGGAAAAAATTGCTTACTAGATAATTAAGAAAACTATTCATTTTTCTAATTTAGACTATCCTAGGGTGTATAACTACTCAAACAATGATGGGTGGCTCTGATATACTACCAACTTGAGATTTACATTTAGACTATCCTAGGGTGTATAACTACTCAGACAATGATGGGTGGCTCTGATATACTACCAACTTGAGATTTACATTTAGAGTAGATTAGGATGTGTAGAAATGGAATAGTATCAACACCTCAACATGCTAAAAAAGCAAGAATGAGATTAATACTAATGATAAGGCTAATTAACAAAAATGAAGCATAATGAAAAGACAAGAGGTTTAGCTCAAAACCTCATATATTTGATCCATTAGATAGAGTGGCTTTTTATTGGCTTAAGTACATCACCATTAGCCATTAATCATGGTTTATAAGTTTGATTAATCTTTCCCTAACATTTCTAGATTTGAGCACCATCTTACTTGAAGTAAGCACCCATTTGGTATCTTTTCCACTTCTTCTAAGTGCCTATTTTTGGCCTCCACATTGATTGGCCATTCCACGTATTTCCTCATCTTTGGCCTCCCTTTGACATCTTTGGGATCCATTTGAAATCATCTGAGCACCATCTCACTTGAAGAAGTGAGGAGCCATTTGGCATCTTTTCCCACTTTTTCTAGGTGCCTACTTTTGGACTCCACATGGACTAGCCATTCCACATATTCCTTCATCTTTGAGCTCTCTTTGGCCCTTTGAACCATAATCTATGAATTATGTAAATGTTTCATAGTCGTATAACACTCCCCCTTACTTTAAAACATTACCCAACATCACTTGCTTCTTCAACAGTCCCCCTCAAGTGTGCTGAACTACTACCACCATACATACACTAGACCTACACTCTTAGTCATTTCCTAGAGTGGTCTATCATATGTGCCTCTTAGGCTAAAATGTTAGCTTAGAGCTTGTAGTTTTACACAAGAATAGGAATAAAATGAGTGGGTTTAAGACATAGGACACAAGGTGAGAGGGGTGCCCTCTTCCATCAATTAGAAAAGTATTTTTGATGATTGGCCTCCTTCAGGAAGCCCCTTTATTTATCTATTCTTTCATCACATGATGTATTCTTGATTGTTGTTTGGATTCTTCCTCTCCAACAATCTTTCTCTATGTGGCATGGCTTGTTGCCCATGAAAAAAATTACCCTTTACTCTAACTCTTGTCCCTTTGGTGAAGGAATGCCTTCTCCTCATAGTGTGATGATCCACCTACTTTGACTTTGAGTGTCTTATCTTTTTTATTAAGTCTCCTTCAATGTTGATGAAGGTTGGTTCAGGGTAGCCACACCAATGGGACACCAATGGGTTGAATATTTATAAGGTTATGCTCTTGAGACAAGGATTGCTATGGCATCCTCCTCTTCCACTGAAGATCTAACATATGCAAGTTGTTGCATAACACTATTCATTTTATTTAAATTTTCTTGACATAACTCACTCTTTTTGATGTCTAACCCAACAAAATAAAATTTGAGACTTATTTTGGACTTCTTTTGTTTGGCACCAAATAGCTTTTCTAGTTCATCCCTAGCTCCTCTAGAGTTCTCTTATGATATAACGTGATGGATCAAACTATCACCTAGCCCTAATGTAATAATGGCTAGAGCTCTATCATCTCTTTCTAGCCAATTTTTTTTTCTTTCCCTTCTAATCGTGGACATTTATCCCTTTCATAAAGCCCATATTTTATGAGAACAAACTTAAGTTTTACTTGCCATGTATGGAAACCTTCACCATTAAGTTTATCTAGTATGAGTGGATTTGACATTGTTTCCTTATGGGGATGGAAAGGTCTTTAAAATAATGGGGGTTACCCAAGCCATTAGTGTTTAGTCCCTTACAAAAGTGAAGATATGCATTTAATGAGATTAATACTTTTAAAAACTATAAAACCAAAAAATACCTTGATTTGGGAGAATAATTTGGAGTAATAAACCAAGGATCAATTTGCTTTTGATGATGCTCAAGTGTTAGAAACATCCCAATGGTAAACTAGAGCACGTAAGTCAATTGCTTGAGTATGATGAGAAAAATGAAAATTTTATCCCCTCGAGGCTGGAATTTTACTACCCAACTGCTTGACACTTTTGAAGCTTTTGATTTGATCAATATTAGCCTCCTTTGATGTGTTACAACTCCTTGAGTTGTTGTACCAACTCCAAATTATGCCTTCTTGTAGAGAATGAACCAAAAATAGTTAGTTCTTAATCATTTTGGAGCTTGGCAAAAGAGGGAAAAAATTGCTTACTATAGCTAATTAAGAAAACTAATCTTTTTGCTAATGTAGACTATCCTAGGGTGTATAACTACTCAGATGATGATGGGTGGCTTTGATACCAACTTGAATTTTTCATTTAGAGTGTGTAGAAATGGATTAGAATCAACATCGTAGCATTCTAAAAATGCACAAAAGAGATTACTCTTTGTGGATGCATATTCAACATCATACATCAATGACTATCTGACTCACCTACTTGTTATTTATCTAGCGAGAGTCATTGGCATTTAATCATGTAGAATTCAAGAATCTTTACTAGTCTAGTGGCTTTGGGTATTATGCTCATCTTAGTCAAGGTGTCATCCCTCATTGCATGTGGCTTAAGGATTTGCATGTCTCCTTTCCCCTTCTGAGTGGAATGCCAATCTATTTTGATGTGAAAAAACCAAAGAAGGACTGGAAGCCCTTGAAGCTTCATGGTATCAGTGTAATTAAATGCCATGAATAGGAAGACATAAGAAAGAAGAGAGTGGGTATGTAGCATTGTTAGAATTAGTACTATGTAGTACAAGTAATAGGCATAGCCAAAAAGAATGCCTAGATTAAGTAAAGTCCTACTCCTTGTGCTGTTCTTTTCTTGAGGATACTTTTTTAGAAAAAGATAGGATTAAGTGTGCTTCCAACCACATGGTTGATTACACTTTACTTTGGTGGAATGTCCTTCACAACAACAAGCCTAACTACTTGGGAAAAAGATTAAGTAAAGTCCTCCTTCTCCTTGTGCCTTTATCTTGAGGATACTTTTTTAGACAAAGATAGGATTAAGTGTGCTTCCAACAACTACATGGTTGATTGTGCTTCACTTTGGTGAAACATCCTTCACATAGTCCTAACAAGCCTACTACTTGGGAAGAGTTCCAACACCATAGTTTGCACTCAAATCTTGTTGTACACTTTGTCTATGTCCGACCAAGAGATTGTACCTCCGTACTACATAGAAAAGTTTTGGCATACTCTCCTATAACTTTGCATGCTTGAAGCAGTGTTGCCTGATACTAGTCAACATTGTTTATACAAATCTAGTCTTGAAGAAAACATACAAGCCAAGATAAACATGTTTAATGCAAATTAGGCATAAACATAGTTCATATTGATCCCGAAGAGGAGGATGTGAAGAAGGATATCTTGAAGAAGATGTCATTGTAGTTCAATGAACATATTTGTTTGCAAATATTCAAGTGATTGGGTTTAATAATTATTTATGTGATGATTATGTCATGATCTTATTTGATATATAAATAGAGAGAGAGAGAGGGAGAGAGAGAGATGCAAGTTGGGGTTTAAAATAAAATAAGAATGTGAGTTTCAATAATGTTTGTATTGTGTAGATGAATAAGGTAATGTTAAGTTTATAGACTCAAAGGATCTGTAAGGGCTAAATGAAATTATGTGTACTATGTAAAAAAAATGAATGATAAGTTTATGGGCTGAGAACATGAAGAGCAAGAGGTGACAATATGGACGAGAGAGAGAGAGAGAGAGAGAGAGAGAGAGAGAGAGAGAGAGAGAGAGAGAGAGAGAGAGAGAGAGAGAGAGAGAGAGAGAGAGAGGATGCTATCTCCCTTATAACGTCATAGGAACAATCCAAAGAGAGTGAGATTGACAAGAAGGAAGAGTGAAAATGAGTTGGAAATGGAGAGACAGTGATAGACTACTAATGAAATAGATAAGGGGAGATGGTTAAGGGTGATAAGAGACAAGGAGGGAGGAAGAGGGAAAAGGGGGAGAGAGAGGGAGACAACAGAGAGAGAAAGAAATGGGAGAGAGAGAGAGAGAGAGAGAGAGAGAGAGAGAGAGAGAGAGAGAGAGAGAGAGGGGGGGGGGAGAGTGAGACAAGAGAGAAGAAAGACAAGGGAGAGAGAGAAAGAGATGGTAGAAGAGAGAGATGAGGGTGGGAGAGGGAGAGAAAGAGATGGTAGGATAGAGATGGAGAGAGAGAGAGACAAAAGAGTAAAGGGAGAGAAAGATATGGTGGGAGAGAGAGAAGAGAGTGTGCTAGAAGAGAGAGAGAGAGAGAGAGAGAGGGAAAGACATGGTAGGAGAGAGAGAAGAGAGGGAGAGAAAGAGATGGTATGAGAGAGAGAAGAGAGATGGTAGGAGAGAGAGAAAAGAGGGAGAGAAGAGAGTGTGCTAAAAGAGAGAGAGAGAGAGAGAGAGAGAGAGAGAGAGAGAGAGAGAGAGAGAGAGAGAGAGAGAGAGGAGGAGCTAGGTTGGGCTGGGCTAGGAGGTGGTGGAAGGAGATGGTGGTGGGGAGAGCTAGAGAGAGAGTGTTCAAAGTAGAGAGAGGTAGCCAAGAAAAGATTCCTCTAAAGCTCCTTCATTGTGACAACCCTCCTAATTGGGTGAGAAATTAAGCCTAATTAGTGGTGTAACTAGACCAAAATTATAATTTAAATTTGAAGATCACATAAGCAAGAATCAATTTACAAAACTGGAAAGCTAATTCCAAGGTCGATTGGGATCAATTAAGCTAAAATTAAGAACTATTAATTAATTACCTAAGCCTAATGAATCACTTAATTCTTAAATAATTTTAGAGATTAAATTAATCCCAATTTTAGGACTAATTGACAACTTTAAATTAAGCTCACTAATGCTCGATTTTGTAAGATCCCTCCTACCCACATAAAAAGTTATTATTAGATAAAGGATTTTTGGCTTTAAAATGACAAAATAGTGTACTTTTGAAGTGAGGTAAAATGTGAAATAAATTGAGTGGACATATGGAAAACTATTTGAGTTGAGTAAAAACCTTGGAAAAACTAACATTTGCATGGGAACATTAATTTTGACCTAAAGATCTAAGCTTCACATGTAGTGAAAAAAATTAAAGAAGGTCAAATAGTGATACTAGTGCACACGTGCACAAATGCACTATGTGTGTGTGCACACTGCATTACCCTGGGGATGTGTAAAGATAGGTCAAATGGTTTAGGAAAACCAAAAGAACAATCCCAAGCTAAATATAAAAGTACACCACTTAGAAAATTTAATTTATGGCCCATATATGTGTCCCATAAGCCTATGTCAAGGTTTTAAAAAAAGGAGCATATCCTATGGTCAAAGTAGAGAGGGTTGGCGAATCTTTCTTTGATAGAAGGTAGAGTCTATAGGAAACTTTGGTGAATGTTTGAAAATTTTTAGGATATATGCTCACTTTTAGTGTAAATTTGGTAATTTTTCTTCTAAGATTTACCCTAAAAATGCTACCTTGGGATAATACATTAAAAAAGTCACCATTTTTTTTGTCTAAAATAGCCTTTGGGCATTTTTTCACCCTTAATTTTTTCCTTGGGGCCCTATGTTCACATAAGAATATGTAAAGAAGCACCTTGTTAATGATAAGCTTGTATTTGAAATTAGGAGGTGGGTTTTACCCTAGGGCCACTAGCATGGGTAAGAATGTTGATAGCACTTGGCAAAACTAAATTAAAATTGACTTAGCTTTGGTGTGTAGCCTTGGATACATAAATTAGTTAAACTATGGTTTAAGGGGCAAAGGTTGGAAAACCATGGGTTTGAGCAATACAAGTGGAATTGGGCAAGTGGTCTTGCATGCATGGTTTTGCTTGAGTGGTAAGTGGAAATGGGTTGGTGGTTTGCTAGAGTTGGACTCACTTGACTTTAGTTAGACTTGAGTTACTTGAGTTCATTTTAGTAGAAGCCACCTTAGACTAGTACATGCATTAGTAAAGCCACCTTTTACTTGAGTATGTGTGAGTTAACTAGTCTAAATGGAGGCTATGCTAAAAAGGGTTATTTACATGCATGTGAAGGGGCTATCACCTATAAAAAGGGGTCCCATTTGCTTCAAAACCCCATGCCTACTTCATGCCATCCCTATGTTAGTTTTTTAACATATTTACACTCTTACAATACTTGCCTATAACCCTTACATGTTACAAAACCCTAGAAGTACTTAGAACTAGCTTGCCTACTTATTTATGCTCTTACAGTACTTGCATTATAATATATTTATGCTCTTACAATACTTTCCTATAAGCCTTACATGTTACAGTACCCTAGAAGTAGTTAAACTAGCTTGTGTACTTCATTTTTGGGCTTGAGGAGGCATAACATCAAGGAGAAGTAAGTGAGTTTTATTCTTGGCCTTAGAGGCTCTCCCTCCCTACACCGTCAAGTACCCAACATGAAGAATTTTCACATTTTCATGTAAGTGATCTAGCCTAGATTTCGTAACTTTAAATTTATGCAAGTACATTGTCCTTTTTAAAGCTTTGAAATCCTTGTCTTCTCATTTTTATAGGCTTTTCTAGCTCTCTATTAAATTAACAGTAAACATAAATAATATTTTATGACCCTAGAAGCCTTAATGTACCCAAATCAATAAATTAACCTCTCTATAAAAGGTGTACACTCGACCTTAGAGAAGATATTTAAATTAATCCATTGGGGGATAACCTTTGTAGATGATGTTTGCATTAGATGTGAACCTTGCAATAATTCAATGTAAACCACAGGTATAACCTATACTTGTGTTTTGGCATTTCTCTTAAAATGACCTTAGGAGTGGCCTTGTAAATGAATAAATTATTCTTAGCTTTGAACTAATGATGGGGTAAACCTAGGAAATTTGAATTTAGAAGGTTATGTTGTAGGGATTAATTTATTTAATAAAATGTGCACAGAAATGTAGCTTTTATCCCCTTTCACATGTAGACTTTTTAGATATTTTCCCTAGTTGAAGTGTGTAAATCATGGGTTAAAAGATTCTTGAAATTAACCCTAAATCTAGCAAGATTGGTGGGAAAAAGAATCTAGGTTAAGCTTAGAAATAGGTTAATTTATGCTCGAATTGAGTAAAACCCTAATGCACCCTTGAGCATAGGAACACATACCATAACCTTGTCCATAAGAACCTTTAGGACAATAGTTGAAAATATGAGATTATTCACCCTACAATATATAGCATTTTTTGGTAAATAAGACTAGGAAAAAATGGCCATGAACCTTGAAAAAGTCTAACCATTCTAGAGAGAGAATGTCTATCATTTATGGACTTTACTTCTATAAGAATTGGATTAATGGAAGAAAGGGGTAGAAATGTACATGGAAGCAACCAAATTTAGAGGAGAATGGTCTAAGGGAAGAACTTTAAATCCCCAGTAGGAATCTAGAGAGATATAATGTGGACCTAGAGAGAGAAAGTCAAGTGTTGATAATTGATGAATAGAGTTAAGTTTAAGGAAAGTCTAAGCTTAAAAAGAAATTGTATAAATCAAGACCATTGTGGGAAGGATTGGAGTCTAATCCAATGTTCACAACCTCAAATCCCCTTTTGGGGTTGAGGTGACCAACAAACAGTTAACAGACTGGGCATTGGACAGATTCTTTTTGAAACTCAAGAAATGGGAAGGCATCAGAGTCCCCTTCCATGATAGGCTGGCTATATACAACACTGTTTTGAATGCTTATATAATGTTCTTATGCCCAATTTTGGACTTTGGAAAAGGACATTGGCTCTGGAAGATTGTTAAGCCTATAAGAGACTTTGTATGGAGGAATGCTGGGTCTAATAAAAAGGCATTGGCCTGGTTTGCTTGGGACAGACTTGGCTTGCCTAAAAGTGAAGGGGGCTTAGGTATTCTTCATCTTCCCTCTCATACAATTGCCAGGTTGACTTTGCTTCTACCCACGTGTCTACATCAAAAGGAAATTTGGACAAGGATACTAAAAAAACTAGTGGATTGCTCAACTATCTATTTTGATGGTATCTGGCAAGGCCTAGGTTGGAAAGATAAATTTTTTTCTCATGCTCCTCTTAAGATCACAGGGTCTAGGATGCTTTGTACCAAATGGAAAGAGGTGTTGGAATTAATGGTTTAGGATGGATGTGGTAGGGCCTCAGGGAATTCTTTGCTTTGTCTAGGGATCTGGTGGACTCACAAGTTTAATCCTTCCTTAGCTTTGAAAGATCCTAGAATAGCCAAAACCCTGAATAATAAAGAATTGAGGAGATTTTTAGATTGTTGGGATGGGGCATCAGTTGGGTGGAAGGAGCTTAACCAGTTGGAAGTAGAACTTGCTTTGTCTCATAGGGAAGGGCAACTTGTTAGACATGTTTTGTATGAGGTGCAGAAAGGTTGGGCCTCCACAACAGTGGATGAATCTTGCTGGGTAAGGGATTGGGTATGGCTTAATGGATCCAAGTTGGATAGAGGTACAACCAAGGATCTATACAATGCATTGAGAATAAGTGAGGATAATGTCATCTATTGTAATAAAATCTGGAGAGTGAACTGGAGTTCTAGTTGTTGGAGAAAGAAATGGAAGGCAATATGGGAGATTGAAATGCCTACTAAATCTCAGGTTTTTTTGTGGAGAGTGTGCATGGGAGCCTTGCCTTTTGGACTAAATTGGTACAGAGGAATTTTACTATTGGATGCTATCCTAGATGTAAGACTGCATTGGAAGATGGGAAGCATGCATTTTGGGATTGCCTCGCCATTAGGAGTGCCTGGTCCAAGATTGGGAAATGGATCCATAATGACTTAGGGGTACAAGGACAATGGGGGGATTGGTTACTAGGGAGATGGACAACCAATGCTGGACATGTTGATTTGATTTTTAATATAGTCAGATTTTGTTGTTTGTGGGAGATCTAGAATTCCAGGAATTGTATTGTTTTTTAGAAGACTTGTTACATAAGAATTGATGTGAATAGGTTAATGCATAAGTGTATATGTATGTGCTGGTCTATATGTTTGGTTAAAAAGTTGAATGGGGTAGAGCTGGTTCAAATGATTCAAACCCTGCAGCAGTCAGCCACCTTTGGGTGTGACCTACAGTCACACTAGGCTTTGCCTAACTGTGTGGTGTATTTGCTTTTAGGACCTTGCAAAGACGAAGTTGGAATCCAAACAAGTCAAGTATGGACCTAAAACTAAGAGACGATACAAGAAGGTGAAGCAAACAAACTACACTTTTGTTGTCTTTATTGAGAACCTAGCTTGCATCAGACCAACAGTAAAAATCTAGTTCAAGAAAGGAGATGTGTTGAGAAATAGGCTCCTAGGGGATATACCACTGAGGCTATGGTGGAAGCCTGCATTCTACTTGGTTATCAGATTTCTTGGGAGAAATACACTTTTGTATTTGAGGATGATAGATGGGATTTGATTTGTAACTTGCTTAATAGAGGGTGATGGATAAATTAGTTATTGATAGCCTGTTGTAAGGTTGGAAGGATGTAATGCTTTTTGAATAATACACACATATGTATATTGGTCCCAAAAAAAAAGAATCATGAAGGGACATGCGTAGGAAGAATCGTATGCATTTCTTGCTGTAAGGATTTTCCAGATGCGAGATGCATACTACTAGTTAGCTAGACACTAGGCCATTGTGTATGATGACCCCAGGTGGGACTCTCTACCCGATACATGTTGATGTCATTACCATACTTTGGGAAAACATGTTTTATTATATATAGGGGGTGGGGTCCTCACAACTGGTATCAGAGCCTAAGTTTTTTTTTTAGAGATCAAAGTGGGGAGTAGAGCATAGATTTAATCAGTATGATTGTTTTTACTTGGATAGTTTTAAAAAATGAATGGAACTCATACAGTCTCTGGATCAACAAATCCCCAACCTTCAGAATACTAGAGTACCCCATATCATCGAGGAGTTGGATTGTATTGCAATTCTTTTGAGCACCTGCTCTCCCAAGATCCAAAGTCATGACCTACTTTGATCCACCATTGCACTAATTGGTTCTTTCTTACTCAAGATGACCAAAACTACTTATGGTACTATGGCGAGCGAGGGCAAGTCCACACCTATTGCACCCTGACTTCTAGATTCTGGGAGAATGTTATATTGACGATGGTACTCATGTGACTTGGAGTTACATGTGCGCTAGTGTTATACTCTACCCTTACTCTAGATTGCATTATTCAACACAGATTTTATAGACTACTTGTTGATTATATACCCTCAGATAGGATAATTACTCTTGGGAGGATGGAAATATTGTGCGAGCTGATTGAGTCTATGGCCGACTCTATGTTGTACATAAATAATCTTGATATATTTATATACACATTGTTTTTTTAATTTCAAAATTGTCTTTCATTTTATCTTGTTTTAAATTGTATTGTTAAGTTAAGTAAACAATATAATAGCTCAACGGATGACTTGACTATACATGTCTCGTATATTGAGATTTTCCCAAGAAGATGATATTATAGCATTTATGTTTGAACATCTTTTATCTTCGTGTAACCGGAAGGATCGTTCTGATGCAACATTTTGAAGAGATTTTCTTCTTGACATGGCATGAATAGAGGTGACATTTGTGTATTGTTAATGACTCCTACTTTAGCACCATTTATGTTTGTTTCCCCATCAAGCAAGAATGCTCAAAGGGAATATATATGTAGCTATGATTCGCTACAGATTTGGAATCAAGGATTAGAGTTTCACTTTTGCAATATAATGAGAGCTTTTGAGTAATTAAAGAAGTCTTTTCTTTTACCTTTGCTCAAGTCACATGTCTTAAGCTTTAAATGTATAATTATCTTTTTTAAGAATAGTCACCATGAGCCATGCAAGTAAATCTTCCTACTTGGTAGAAGAGCTTGACAAAACATTTGTGAAGCCTTACACAAATGTCAATGGGAACCTTTCCATGGTGAAGCAAATAATTTGGTCAAAATTGTTCAAAATTGTTCATAACTAGATTAATGCAATGGATGAGTATTTTTATATCGCCGGTTATAATGAACAAAGCAAGATGGCCTTAGCACATCTTAAGATCACTAGATTGTCTCGTTTAGGCTAACCACCTTAATCTAAAGATGTATTTTCTTTGAATATATTGCCCACCAGGGTATGAAGAAGATAAGATAAGCAAGTTCTTGGAACTATCCCAATATGGTAAATCTATCCTCAATGTTGTATACCATTAGGCTTATGCTAATTTGATATAGTTCGCTCCATCCATGGATGATACCACATTGCTTTAACACATTTGTCAGAAAGCTCTATTCACCTGTATAGATAAGCTGGTTAAAAATGCTAAGCCAGACTCTATAGCTAAAGTGGTGCATATGGTGGAAGACATTTTGATTTCCATTATGATCTTCAATATGTATGTTTTTAAGTACATTTTGATGTATAAAAGTTTTACATTAAATGCTAGTTTTTAGAAAAAGAAATGTCTTCTATGGAGTGCATGCTTGAACTGTTTTTCATTACTTTAGTTGGATGTGTAAGTAATGAACCAAGAATATCAATTATGATTGTGTGAGTTCACGTCGGGTTCATAGCCCCAGTGGTAGGGTAGTAGGCTAGATATAGGGGATTGGATGGGGTCTAGGCTGATCTAGTCAAAGTAAAAATGGATATACCACTGGAAAGTGATGGCAAGGTGGACTTGAATAAGCTGGTGCTTTCTAAACGAAACCAAATGATGGCAGGGTGGACCCGAATAAAAGCGGGTGCTTTCTAAACGAGCCTGGACCCGAATAAGCAGGTGCTTTCTAAACGAACCAAATGATGGCAAGGTGGACCCGAATAAGCAGGTGCTTTCTAAACAAAACCAAATGGCAGGGTGGACCCGAATAAGCAAGTGCTTTCTAAATGAAACCAAATGTTGTTTAAAAAACTTAGAAAGCGAGTGCTTTCTAAATGAAACCAAATTTCGTTTAAAAAACTTAGAAAGCAGGTGCTTTCTAAACAAAACCAAATGTTGTATAAAAAAACTTAGAAAAAGGGGTAAACTAGAAATTTAGATTCTAGGAAACGATGGGGATAGTCCAAAGGTGTTGAGATTTTCTACTTCATGATCGAGCAGTAAGACATTGGTGTGTGTTGTGTAGCTCTTACTTGGGAGAATCATGAAGGGAACATGGTCGAGGAGTAGGACATTGGTGTGCAGCTGTACATAGCCACTAATCGACTCTTACTTGTTTGTGAGAATCATGAAGGGATATGCACAGGGGAAATCATATGCATTTCTTGGTATAAGGGTTTTCTAGTAGAAACATGTGAGATGCATGCTGTTAGTTCAACTCGACACTAGACCGTTGTGTATGATGCTCCCAACTGAGACACTCTGCATGTAGACATGATTACCACACTTTGGGAAGACATATTTTATTGTATATAGGGGGTGGGGGTTAGATTTACACCTTAATATTTAAGAACTTTGTTAAGCACATTTATCTTTTACTAAGTCTACTTCTATTTTGATCTTAAATTACCCTAATAAAGTAAACATCTAAGCTAATTTCTAGTGTAATCAAGAAAAATAAAAAGTATATCTATGCTCTTAAAAAAAATGAGTATGAAAAAATCACTCGTATTAATTTAAAAATAAATCTAATCATACTCTAACCAACAATAAAAAGAGTGATAATCTACCTAATCCAGTATGTGTAAGCCAAAATTATCCCATAATCCATCTTAATGCATCAAATCTATCATTTTTAACGTCTTTTGTAACCCAAACTATATAAAAATCTAAAAAACAAGAATCAAGTTAATGTGGAAGTTGAGAGGGTATGTGACTATGTTGATTAATATGAAGGATTGAAGTCGGTGTGCTATAGCATGGTGGAAGAGGAGGTGGAACATTTCTATCATTAAGCTAGTGGTGGCTTACGAGTGCTTACAACATAGAAAACGAGTGCTTACAACATAGAAAACGACATGACTTCAAAATATGGAAGATTCTCTATTACATATGAAGTGTGAACATTGTGTCACTAAAGTTTCCATGTTAACACGAATGGTTAATAAGGTTGAGGTGTCAAGTTAATGTGGTTGGTTCAACAACCTTGTATGCCTAAGTCCATATATCATGGAAAACCTAAATCTAGCTTTTACATCCACAACCTTTTGACTTTGAACATTACCACCATAATGTTCTATACTTGTTATGTCTTCAAAAGCATATTGTCCTTTGTCTTGACTCTCAATTGATAAAGGCCTTTGATAAGCATTTTCGCCCATTGCCCTTGAAGATGAAAAGTCTCTGGTTGGCCTTGCTTGAGAGAAGCCTCGTCCTTGTGTACCAATCATGCTTGAATAATGTTGCTTAGTATAAACATTGCTTCTTGCTTACATAGCATCAAAATCCTCTTCATCACTATCCTCATCAATTGAGTCCATAAGATCACTCTCAAGGGTGTTGAGTCGAGATTCAACGCCACTTTCTTGGTTCCAATCACCATTGCTATAAGTGACCTCATAGGAAGAATTGTAGCCAACTTTATTCTCATAGACATAAGCAATTTCCATATCTTCCGAATGTCCTTAAAGATCATACTCATAGTCTTTATCACATTGATCATCATCCATGCATGTTGAATCTTCATGATTATCACTATCCTCATCAGAAATATCCCCTTCAAAGAAATCTTCCTCATTTGTGGTATAACTTCCATTGCAAATACTATCATCGATACTATAACCATCTTCATCCCCATAATAGCTTTCATCATCCTCTCACTATCATAGTCACCCATGACTCTCGAATAATGTACCGGATCCAAAATTGCTCAACTATGCCGTTGGTACAAGATTTGATCCAACTAGTGACTGTGAAATCCAATTGACAAGGTTGAAAGCTTGTCGTGAAGCTTATGGGATGAGGATTGAAGCTCAATGATTGGTTTTTAAATAGCCCTAAACCCTCTCGACTCAATTAGGGTTTAGCACTCTGCCCTACACAGTCAAAAACTACAAAAACATCAAATAGGCCATATTTTGCTCAAATAGACTCCAAATTTAATGACCTTTAGTTTGTCACATCAGCAATGGAGAGAAGGATGCATATAACACCCTAGATCCCACTTTGGATGTATGCTATACCTCTGTGTTTTGAGATTTGTGCCGCATGCCCATTTTCTATTACACCACTCAAATGAACCCCAATTTGTATGATCTTTGGGCCATTGGAATTCTCTTGATGGAGTAGATCAAGGATGTGTGAAAATAGAATTGAAAAGTCAACTATCTCTATTGTCCAAAGCAGACTATTGGAAAAGACAACCGCTTTGAGTTGATCGATCAAACAATCTCCAAATCAGGCATGTTTAGGCTGGTTGGAAAGCTCTTGATATTTACTTTCATGCCATATGATCACTTTTCCACCAGCTTGAGGCATTTATGAATGGGCCAAGGTTTTATATAGTCTGCCCCAAAAAATAATGTGGTGGAAATGCCAAAGTTCACTGCCTTTGCAAATTTTGATTTGGGAGTTCAAATGCTTGTTAAAGGCTCTTTAGTAGTGCTATCCAAAACTCCAAACCCCTTCAAAACAACCCGCACCACTTGTGAGTGAATTAAGCTTTTTTGGACTGTCCGCACAGTCAAAATTGTCCTACTAGACTCTAATGCATCAAGCTTGACCGCAAATGATCTTACCAATGTCAAATAGTATGTATTATCTCAAGATAAGCATTTGGAATTGCATTTTGAAGAAATTTTGGCATGACCTTTTGGCAATTACAACCGGATCTCAATCCAAAATGTGATCACAAACAATGCCCAAGCATGGGCAATATGCATATACCAAACAATTGCAATCCTTTTCACTTTGTTTGTGCCATTACTTTGCCCAAATGCAATTACCAACTTCTACCACGTGCCATTTCTTTGCCCAAATGCAATTACCAACTTCTACCATGTGCCATTATTTTGCCCCAAATACAGCAAGATGATTACCGGGGTACCCTCACATATCTTTAGTTTTGAGTAGAAATGAAAAGTGTAGTACAATGTGATGTGGAGAGTGATTGAATCTCAAATAAATGATTGAGATCACTTACAATTTTATTTTAATCATGACTCATGCTCTTACAAACGTTCATACATTCAAGTATGTACTCATGCTCATCCACGAATCTCCAAATTATCTTAATACATCAAGTGTCCATAGTATGCCCTTACCATGGCATAAGATAAGTATAGGCAATTATTAATCCAATTCTAGGATTAACAAGAGCTACCCCCATTATCTTATATCAAGGAGTCATGGTAGATACACCAAAGGGTCATACATTCAAGATATGAAGCAACAGTGTCCAAAGCTACAACTTGGACGAGCGCTCGTAATGGTGTGACGGAGTATTTATGGCAAATTCTCGCTTCAAGAGCGTGTGGTAGCAAGTTAGGATGAAGTTCTAAGTGATGTACTTCATGGATATATTATGAGAGTAGTCATTGTAATAGCATTGGGCCTCTTATAAGCCTAAAGTACTCGATTGGCCACAGTTTAAGTGAATATCATGGATATATTATGAGAGTAGTCATTGTAATAGCATTGGGCCTCTTATAAGCCTAAAGTGCTCAGTCGGCCACAGTTTAAGTGAGTGTGAACACTTATGGCCATGTATATAAGTGAATATCTCTCATAATACAATATACTCTCCCATTGTGCAATTGAGTCTTGATCTTGCTAATCCTCTTGCTAATCTCTCTCCCTAATGCATACTAGTGAGTGTGTGTGAGTGAAGTGAGGTGAGAGGAGGGACGAGGACCCGTAGTGCAACGTGATGGTGTGACAACGCTTGTTTTGCAGGAGAGACACGGTGGAATTGCTTCTCAAGGAGTTTAGAGCTCGGAGATCTCAAGGGTTACGAGCTCGGTCATTGGAAAGATCCTCACGCGACACTTGTTGCGGTTCCCTAGGTAAGCTCTTTTTGGACGTGTTTCAAGGAGGGTTAGGGTGAGCCTTAACATTTTTGGTGCCGTGTCGGGGAGCCATCCCTTGGCTTTTTCCATCGTTTTGTCTCTAATCTACGCATAACCCATTGCCCATTATCTTGATTAGTGATTTTCCATGAAAAAGATGTGGATTTGATGGTGATTTATGTGAGATTTGGTGTAGAATAGCTCTCTTTTTTGTTTTTGAAAAGAATGCTTTTTACTTAATTTTTAGATTAATTTATTGTTTTTGTTGTTGTTTTTGTGGTTTTTCATGTTCTTAGGGCTTGCACATAGTTTGTATATTAGGCTTAGTTTGCAATCCATTGCATCAAACAATGGAAGAGAATGCATTTTTTAGTGAATGTTAGCTCTCTTTGGTTTAAACATAGATCTAAGATCATTAATTTTAGTTTAACTGTGTGTTTTTTGTTGAAATTGTTTGGATTAGAGTGTTAGCAAGCATTAGGAGTAGCTTAATCTTTCAAAAAATTTCTTAAAACCATCAAAAAACACTTGAGTTTAACTAATTTCTCTTAATGGACTGGTTTTGGTCATTAATGGACTGGTTTTGGTCATTAAGGGTGATTAATCTTGTTCAAGAGGCTAAAAATTTAGAAAATGTATTAATTGGGGTCTAAATTGATCATATGAGTAGTGGAAATTGGAGTTTTTGAGTGTTTTGAGAGCATCTAGATGCATCAAAACACCTAATCACATCAATTTTTTGATCAATTGGAGAAATTTGACTCTCTTTGCTTAATTTTACCTTAAAGAGGATACTATAATTAAGAGTCTAATTAATATCCTAATTTAGATTAATTTACACAATTGTTGATGCAAAAAGATTAGTTTTTCCTTGCTCTATCCAATGGTGTGCTCAATTGTGTGAATTAATTAGGGATTAGTGGTTAATTAGCGTCCTTGATTAGTATAAAAGAGGGAAAGATTAGTGAAAGGATTAATCTTGGATTAATTCTTAATCACTTTTTTACATAACTCATTAAGTCTAATGAGCACTCGATGAGAAGATGCTCATGTTGTCAATTTGTCCATTTTGGGGGTCATTTATGAAGGGTATAAAGTGTGTCATTAAAGGGTTGACTTTTTTGATTCCACTTACCTTTTTTGGAAAAATGCCCATATCCTTTTCATTTTAAATTCAAAAAAATATTCCCCCCCAAAAGGGAAATTCGTATTTCCCACTAGACTCCAAAAAAAAATTAAAACATATCACGTGAACGGATGATGTGAACGGAAAAATCACGTGAACGAAAAAATAACGTGAACACAAAAATGATGTGAACGAAAAAATCACGTGAATGAAAAAATCACATGAATGGAAATCCGACATTATTGAAAAATTAAAATAAAAAAAATTAAAATTTAATTCCCACGTGAAGTCCGGTTCACGCGTGACGGCGTGAAATAGCAGTTCACGCGGGGAAAAAAACACCCCTATTTGGAGGCCCATATCTCCTAAACTATATATCCGATGAAGGCGCTCTAGGGCTCATCGAAAAGTTGACATCGAGCTCTTTGACTTTGGATTTGTCGTCCGAAGTCAAAATCGATCATTTCGACCTCTGACCAGCAGTCTCAAAATTCGACCCAAAAATCGAGGCAAAAAAACAACCCATAAACCATAAAAAATCGCAAAAAATAGCACGAAAACGATGACCGGGCTACTTTTGGAGGGTCTAAACGACAAAATCACGGATGACTCAAGGAAATAAAGTTGTAGTACTCCAAAAATACTACAACTCCCTCATATAGAGTTTTTCAAAATTCCTTTTGGATCACCCTCAAAAACGTGCTGTGAAATAGGGAAAAAATTCTTGGAATTTTTTTTTCGTTTTGAGATAGAGATGGAAAATAGGTTTTAGGATCTCCTCTTCCATCTAGGAAGTTCCTAGCATACACTTTTTTTGGAAGAAAAATATCTCAGGTCGTTCACTTGCGTATAGCGCCTAAGGTAATTAGGGCAAACGGACACTCGTTTGATCCAACGAAGAGTATGCCAAGCCTCTTGAGAGGCTGTATAACGGGCTGTGGGAAGGTATAAAAAGCGAAAAAAAACTGTAATTGCTTATTAAGGAGTATTTAGGCACTCAAACATGGCCACAATAGGAGTACCAGGGATCACACAAGGAACCAATGGCTGACATCTTCGAGCCATTGAGATCCATCCCACAAATTCACCTCCCAATGCCATTGGCCATGCCTATAACAAGTGCGTCATCGGGTTTTACACCCCCTGTCACTTCGATTCAACCGGGCTTTGGTCCCTTTGCCTAACATTCCCGCAAATCCTACAAGTATTAACTCTTTCCTAGATGCCCACACCTTGGACATACTGACTAGTCTAGGAAGGGGGTGGCCCAAGGACTCACTGAGTCTCTTCCAACAAGAGCACTCACATACGGCCTCAATGATTCATACAGAAATACGGCCGTGTAAATTTTTAAAATTATGGGCAAATATGATGGAACAACAGACCCTGTTAAATTCATTCAAATGTTTGAACAGAGATGTGAAGCTTTTGGAAATCCCAATTGCCCCACTAAGATACATGCGTTGAACTTATGCTTAGAGGGAAAAGCTAGTCAATGGTTCATCGGATTAATGCCGACGATCAAGGCTAACTTCAAAACCTTGAAATCAGCCTTTATACATGGCTTTTCCAGACAAGGTGATCGATGGAGTGTAGTAATAGAACTCTATTCAATTGAGCGTCAACCCAATGAATCCATTAGAGATTTTATTCTTCGGATAAAACACTTGGACTCACGTTGTGAGTCATGGGAAAAATTAAATGATATTCAATTGAGGAGATGTTTCATAATGGGCTTAAAGAATAACAGCTTACACAACTTGATCATTTGTAACCAATCCGGAAACATTCGATCAATGTTGTAAAGAAGCAATACATTTAGATGAAAACATGCTAGAAGATGATCATGCTACGAGGTGTTTCTCATCTAAATCAAGTGAAGCAATGACAAAAGAAAGATCGATCTCAGAATTAACATTCCCAAAATTTTATGCAGCCTTGCTTAAAACACTATAGCATACATCTATAAGACAGGATGAAAACCATCAAAACCAGACATCCTTAATGCCTCTAATAGTGAGGAGCGAAATGCCTTGTGTTGAATGCAATCAATACAACCATCCCAATCCTCATTGTGCATACAAGGCACCTGTTCTTCTATACTGCACATATTGTAAAACCTTTGATCATGATAGTAAAAAGTGTCCCGCTTCATCCACAATGGACTCAAAACCTCCATCTCCCATGCACCAAACAGAAACAGTCCAAAGGGTAGAAACTGCTTAGGAAGCAGTTAATCGAACACTTCAATGTTTCTATTATTGTGGACCTCACAAGGTGGCAGACTGCATAGTTTGAAGTACTTCCACGCCCATAGTCACTGACACCTTGCGACCAATGTGTGAATGATGTGGCATTGATCACATGTTCCAAGATTGCCCAAGACGAGTTGCTTCAATGCAACTTCTCACAAAAAGACACCTTGCGACCAATGTGTGAATGATGTGGCATTGATCACATGTTCCAAGATTGCCCAAGACGAGTTGCTTCAATGCAACTTCTCACAAAAATACAATTCTTAACATCTTAAGTGTACAAAATGGGCAATTGTCCATGGTACCCTTGAATGTGCTTACACGCTTACAAGCTAAGGCATGACAAACAGTAAAAAAGAATGTAAACGATAATACCTCGACATGGGTAGAAGAACATGCTTTAAAACAGAACCCAAAAGAAGGAGCAAAACCAAGAAGAACAAAGGACAAAAAACTATCAAAACCAAGGTCGAGTTAAAAGACAGGGAAAAGGAGTCTGTGAACCCAAAAGAGGACATAAACACAAAAGAGTCAAAAGCTATACATGATGCAGATGCATCCACCTCAAAGACCACAACACAAACCACAACATCCATATGTGCAACACAGGATACAAAAACCCAAAAGAAAATTTGATCTCGTCGCATGGATATGAAAAACTGAAAAACCAAAGAAAGTCAGAGAATGAAACAAGTTATAGTACATCACTAAGTGAGGATAAAACAAGTTCTTGCTCTTCTCTCAATACACCACATAGACCAAGCAAGAAACTAGAACCCACCCAACCACCCCAAATGGATAATAATGATCACATGACATATGCGGAACACAAAAAGCAAGCTCAGGAGAGCATGCTTAGCTCGGTTGAATTCCTTACAGGGTCACTGGTTGTGATTGAATCTCATAATGCCAAACATATAGCAACCAAGATACAAAGCCTAGAGGAGTACCGCTTTCCCTTTCAAGAGGAAGACATACTCTCTACAGAAGAGTCATTTGAAACAGACTGTACGAACTATAGGCTTGAGAAAGCACGTAAGGAATTTGTACCAACCTCTTCCTCAATGAAGCACTCGAAAGCCAAGGAAGAAAAAAAGTACTCCACAACACCGTCCACAAAAGCCTATGCAAGTTCCTCAAAGAACTCCACCAATGCAACAAAAGTGGGTACCAAAAACAAGCACAAGGGTACTACCAAAGAAATACCAAAGCTTGGGTCCCCAAGCGCATCATAAAGTCCCCTAAGCTTGCACAAAGAAGAAAGCCTCAACACTAAGCACATCGGCAACCAAATTACAGTGTTCATCAAAGATGGGTGCCTGTGCATGTGCTTCAACAACAAAAATACTATGATGGTAATTCCATCATATGGTTGCCAAAATCGAACAGTGTGAAGAAAACCTCATCACACTAACTTCAACCCCAACAACTTCACCTAAAGTTTGATAAAAATTGAAGGCCCAAGCAACAGCACAACAAGCAAATCACTTAACCACTCTCGTGCATTCAGCACCACCAACACAAGAGCTTGTCTGTTCAAGCAAACAATCAGCAGTTTTCCCTACAACCTCGACATCATTTCAGCACCAAATTCAAGATCAAATATATGAAGACTTAAGAGCACATCAAGAACAAAATAACAATGCTCTTGTCACTCCTCAGGGAATGCGAAATGAGAGCACAAGAAGCTGTTGTTTGCAAATCATGACCCAAGAAAAAGGGAAAAAAAAAGAAAAGAGAGTCAAAATCTGCAAAATCAAGGAGTTCCATCTCATGGCTTAAGAACCTGCACTTTCACGATTTAAGCCTCATCAGGATTAAGCCATCTCACACAGTAGCCACTATATATTTGTTAAGCTTATTTCTTTTGGCTAAATTAATGTAGCAGAAGCTCCATGAGTACATATCCATACTCATGCATTGGAGAACATTTGCACCAAAGCCTCACCACCATCAACAACTTCTAAGTACATCTCTAGATGGGTGGGCCATGGTGGGTGAAAGCCTAGTCAATGGTACAACCCATCACCTGGAATTTTCTTTCAAATTACAAACCTCTCCAAACGACGCCACAATCTTCACAACTCAATGATTTTCAATCCCTAGTGAAGATATCTATATTAGACTCGCAAGTTGACATAATTCTTTCAATCCTCACCAACAAGTGGCTACTTCAACATAGAGCAATTCAATAAGAGTCTATATGATTCAATTCTTGTACTTCATGAAAATCTGCTTCTAAGAGCACTTAAATATGCATAAAAACATAAAAGCACATAGGCAAAAGAAGACAGGATCATGTCCTATCATCAACAACATTTGACAAGAATCCTGCCACACAAAGGGACATCATCACAAGCCATTTACTTCAAATGATGAATGTCGCTTCAATGAATCAAATGAGGAACTGAGAATCACCATCTCGTTCTAATGATTAAGTCTATGTTCCTCCGGATCCTTCTCTCTCTTCTCTCCCATTATTAACATCTCTTAGTGTCCCCAGCACTAACAAAAATCACATGTAACTTTTCCGATGATTGCCAAAAACAAAGTGAGCCAAAAGAAAGGGCTCACATAAATATAAAAATGCAATCATTCTTAAAAGCTCCCCACCCCATTAGGAATTCCGAATACACCACTAACCTCTTCATTTATTAACTAGATTTTTTGATTTCCTCTGGAGAAACAGAGACCATTGAACATCATTCAACATCAAAGCCATCGACAAAGCTTGTTCATTCTCCTCACACAAAGGTCTTCAATGCGATCACGCGGACGCGATTGTCATTAGGAAGGGGGGAATGTTAATCCAATTCTAGGATTAACAAGAGCTACCGCTATTATCTTACATCAAGGAGTCATGGTAGATACACCAAAGGGTCATACATTTAAGATATGAAGCAATAGTGTCCAAAGCTACAACTTGGACGAGCGCCCGTAATGGTGTGACGGAGTATTTATGGCAATTCCCTTCAAGAGCATGTGGTAGCAAGTTACGATGAAGTCTAAGTGATGTACTTCATGGATATATTATGAGAGTAGTTATTGTAATAGCATTAGGCCTCTTATCATCTTGCTAATCTCTCTCCCTAATGTATGCTAGTGAGTGTGTGTGATGTACTTCATGGATATATTATGAGAGTAGTTATTGTAATAGCATTAGGCCTCTTATCATCTTGCTAATCTCTCTCCCTAATGTATGCTAGTGAGTGTGTGTGAGTGAAGTGAGGTGAGAGGAGGGACGAGGACCCGTAGTGCAACGCGGCGGTGTGAATGCTCGCGGGAGACGTGGTGGAATTGCTTCTCAAGGAGTTGTAGAGCTTGGAGACCTCAAGGGTTACGAGCTCGGCCATTGGAAAGATCCTCACGATAGTTGCGGTTCACCAAGTAAGCTCTTTTTGGATGTGTTTCTATGAGGGTTAGGGTGAGCCTTAACATCAATCCAACAAAGCATCATTTAAGTATAGATTGCATCAATGCATGCGTATGATGAAGATTATTTCAAAAGCCCCTTGATTAGATATGCCAATCGATTTAGTCTTGGTAGATATAATGTAAAACTTGCAAGAGAATCTCAAATCAAGGCATTAACCATTCCCTTGTGCATAAACTCCATCATGAAACATTGACAATGGCAAAATTATCCATGAAATAATCCCCCATTTTCCATCAAAGTAACAAGGAAGTGATCAATGTTTTTACTAACCAAGCATGGATTTCACCAATGCATATGACTTGAATCGCAACCAACAACCACAAAGCATAGCCCCATCAATGCATCCAAGAACCCCATGTGTCAATGCATAGCATGTGATAGCTAATGATAGCAATAACACATCCCATTAACTTGTAATCATGCATGTAGCATCTCCATGGCATGTATGGAACCATTGAAACCATCCACCAATACTTGCTAGATTGTAATAGCTGTTGGTATTGGGAGTGGATTAACAAAACTAAGGAGGATCAAACATGGTTATAGTCATGGTTAGGTCATGATTATAAACATGATTAAGAGTGGATTAGGAGATACTAATGAGACATAGCTTGGGCATAATCATGGAAATACACGAGTTACTTCTTCATTAGCAAAAGCCTCTTATATAGGCAAGTAGTACATGACCACATGACATCACCTATGATGTCTTACAAGCATAAGAGGCCATCTCCCCCATGTGGGTATGCCATAAATGAGCAATATTCCCTCTAGGCTATATTTGAAGTAGGCGCCCTTTTGAGGATGTGGCTTGAGTAAAGAAATCAAGGTTATATAGCCCCTTTCAACCTTTGAATGGATTTGGGTGATATATCCAACAAACCCTCCTTCAACCAAATCCATGACAATGCTACCTTTATGATGGCAATTCTAGGTTCTAGTTACAACATACAAAAACTAGTTATGATGACCATGCTGGTGCCCGTAGGTCTTATTCCAGTTAGGTTTACAATGCTAGCAATGATGGATGATGCTAGAATACCATAGTAAAGCTTACAATGAGATAGTTATGTTTAGGATGGAGAGGTTTTTAAACATGGTATGGGCTATCCCTTGATTTTACTCAAAAGGCCCATTCTTCTTCGATAAAATTGGCCTCTTCGGAGGCCTCTTCTTGCAGCTCTTCTTTGTCTTGACTTGCGAGAAATGCCTTTTGTGCCTTTTGTTTGAAGAAACAATTTTCTTCAATATGATTGTCCTTGCCGCAGAATCCACAAGTCTTCTTCTTTCCTTTGTGTCGATGAAGTTCTTCTTCTTGAAGTGAGACTTGTTGTTGGAGAAGTATGCCCCTTCCAATATCCCTATATTCTCTTGCTTCTTCTTGCACTCCTCAAGGAGTGCAGCTTCAATGGCCTCTAAAGTAGGATCCGGAAGATTCATGAGAGTTGACACTAAGTGCCCATATTCATCATAAGGCATGCTTTTCAATAAAACTGCAATGGCATCTTCCTCATCTATTGGTGCTCCTATTGTTGCAAGTTGTGACATTAGGCTTTTCATATAATTAAGATGAGTAGGTAAAGACTCAGAAGCTTTCTTTTCAAGTTTAAAGAATTGGATTTTCAGCCCTATCTTGGAATGCTTCCCTTTTGCCCCAAATAATTTCTCTAAGATTTCCCATGCTTCAGCTGAGTTGTTTGCATTAGAGATATGATGTATGTAGTTGTCACTTAGACCTAATGCAATTATGGCAAAAGCTTTCTCATCCCTAGGTAACCATCCTTGTTCACCATCTCTAGTGGTAGGTTTTTTCTCCTTTCCACTAGCAACTCCCCACAGACCTTTCTTCATGAGAATAAATCTTACTCTAACTTGCCAGGTATGAAAGCCTATCCCATTAAACTTATCAACATGAAATGAGGATGTAGACATGATGATAAAGCAAGGTCTTACCACTTGAGTATCCCTCAAGGGCAGTGTCTAATGCTTTTACAAGATTAGATACCTTCACCAAATAGATGAAGGTTATTTATGAAAAATTCAGACCAATCATGCCCTCCTAAAACATTGTTTGCTCTTGAGTTGTAGACATTGTTTCTTACCCGTCTCCTTGGCTTTTTGCTTTTCTTCTTAGGCCTCAAATGTTGAATATTTGATGATTCAGCATCAGATGGTTCAGTCATTGATTAAACAATGATGTAAATTACAACATCATCAACATATAGAAATATCACCACATACATGAAGCTCAACAATTTCTAAAAAATTGTATCACTAGATGTCCTTGAATGAGATAGAAGCCTAAGTCTAAACACCAAATGCCTTTAGCACCTTCAATAGCAATGACTTGAGGCCAGATTAAGCACTAATTACTAGTGATTAAGTGAGTTAATCATTCATGCTTTAACTGTTATCAAATGAGCTTTCTAAGATTATGTCAGACCTGAAGCCACCAAACCACTAATCCATTCAAGAAAATGACTGCACAGGCGTGTTTGCAGCTATTGAAAACCCCCAAAGCCAAGGCGAATTAGTGAATCTTGCACTGGTTCAATCGGTGGACTGATTTCCCCCAAAAAAATTGGCGCCGGTTTCGTCTGCAATGCTGGCGTCTCTGCGCAAAATCCGCCTAATTCCACCAAGTTGCAGCTTCTTTATGATGTTGAGAATGCACAGCTTGAATCCCGTACGAGTTCGTGGAGGCGAGTGTGAGCTGTGGATGCTCCAAGGCAGCCCTATATTTCAGGCTATGAAATAGGAAGGGATAAGCTTATGATTAAGCTAATTAAACACTAATGATGAGGCAAATGAGAGGGATGAGGTTGTATTAACGTGGCTCTGATACCAAATGTTGGTATTGGGAGTGGATTAACAAAACTAAGGAGGATCAAACATGGTTATAGTCATGGTTAGGTCATGATTATAAACATGATTAAGAGTGGATTAGGAGATACTAATGAGACATAGCTTGGGCATAATCATGGAAATACACGAGTTACTTCTTCATTAGCAAAAGCCTCTTATATAGGCAAGTAGTACATGACCACATGACATCACCTATGATGTCTTACAAGCATAAGAGGCCATCTCCCCCATGTGGGTATGCCATCTCCCCCATGTGGGTATGCCATAAATGAGCAATATTCCCTCTAGGCTATATTTGAAGTAGGCGCCCTTTTGAGGATGTGGCTTGAGTAAAGAAATCAAGGTTATATAGCCCCTTTCAACCTTTGAATGGATTTGGGTGATATATCCAACAATAGCTCCAAAAACCATAACCTATTGATCCAGGGTTTAATCAATAGAATAAATCAAAAAGTTTTATTTTTGTTCGAGGATGTTTGTGAAACTAGCTTAAGTGTGCCATCACATTTGTTTTTTCTTATCCCATCAAGCTTATCCTCAGCGAGGCAGCGGCGGATACCCAAGCAAGTAATCATGCAACTCGCAAGTGTTATTTCATATACATAAGTTCCATAATGTTGCTTCTCATGGTTGTTAGGCAAGTTGATTAGCATGTAATCAAGGTCAATCCATGAGATTAAGCTTTCTTGAATGAAAACCCTAAATCTTGATAATGGATTCAAGCAACTTAAGAAATCAATTAACTGATGCAAGAAAGTATGTGTAACCAAGCATGGAGAAGAAGATTATTGAAGAAATTTTCCCAAATTTGTGATAGAGACCCTAATGCCAAGAAATGATAGAAATTGAAGCATAAAAAGCATGTATGAGTTGCTTACACTTTGGAGAATTATTGCCAAGCATTATTGTGAATCAAATGTGTGAATCTAAGCTCCGACTCCATGGAAGTAGACGAAAACAGCTGTAACCTCACAGGTGAAAAACATGCATAAACGTGGCCATTAGAGAGTTGAAAAATCTTGTAATGAAGCCTCACACCATGCTCCATCAAGATTCAAGGCTTTGCTAAGCTTTAAGCTTAACATTGAGCTTCCAACTTAGGGCAACTGTGGTGGCAGCCTAACAACGTGTTTTGTGAGCAAAAGGACCACAATTTTGTGCTTGAAGTGTAGCATATACTCTCCCTCTTTCAAAGCCCTAAGTTGTGTCAAGCTCAAAGCTCATGATTGGATGACCATAGCTCTCATAAGATCAAGCAAAGAAGAGGGAGAAAAGGAAAATGTTTTGATTAGTAGAACTAATCAAGATTAGTAAGATTATTGACTTTTTTTCCCAAATTTGGTCCTGCAATTTGAAATTTAGTGTAGTACCCCAATTTTTGGTCCATAGTAAGCCCATAGCCAAAAGCTTTAGGAATTAACCATAGAAATAGGACTTTCACAATTTCAAGATCACCATAGTCATCTTCTTGATCAAGAAAATCAAGAAAATGATGACAAATGGTGGAAAATAGGAAAAACAATGGATCAATCAAGAGCTCTGATACCATTGCAAGATGGAGGCCCACTCAATACTTGGAGTAGACAACAAGGGTGTAGGTCACCATCCTAACATCTCAAAAGGGAGAAGTTTACCATGGAAGCTTAAGCCACAGGTATCAAGGTAGGGTATTATCATAAAAGAGTCAAAAGGTGTCAAAGATCCCTCTACAACTATGAGCCATTATCTTATATACTTTGGCCCATTTCACACTCAATTATTATGCCCATGCCCATAAACCTAGGCCCTAAAGCCCAACATATAAACATGTCTATGAGCCCATGGCCTCCACCACATTACAATATTAATTATAGCTTTTATCACAAGTTATTTATGACTTTAATCAAAGCACGAGCACTGCTATCATAGTCTTAGATGTGTAAATGGTCTACATTATAGCTTTTGATTCTCTCTCTCTCTCTCTCTCTCTCTCTCTCTCTCTCATTGTCCATACTTTCAAGCAAGTATTTTGTCCTCTCTAGCTATCTCTTGCTTTTTAGCTACTTAAACTAAGTAGTTCCATAAAGACTTCACTACTGCAAGGCTCCATTATGAGCATTTTCCACTCAAAGTGGCATGCATTAAAAAAAAAAGAATTGGTAGGAAGTTTTGATAAATGAGTTTAATCAACCTCTCTATTATTGAAAGGGATCTTACTTACAATGATTTATATGACATGCACCATGCTAGGTTTATTATATTAAGATCAAGATAAAGGCATCCACACTAGCACCATCTAGTGGATGATCTCTTTTTGTAATCCATAGGTTGGGTGCAAATTTAATTAGCTAGCATTATTGTCAAAAGGCATCATTCCAATCACCAAATCAATTGAAGTATGTGCAAAGGCATCTATATTCCAATTTGCAAACCTTTAGGGTGTTTACACATATGGTGGGTGGAAATTGTTGTTTTCAAAGGAAAAGACGACTTGGTTTTCTCAAGGAGGTTGGCCTATTAAACAATTAATCCTCATCCTACCTTCAAAGGAATGTTAAATAAAATAGGTGTGGGTTTGTCAAATGGGGCTTTTTTACTGGATTTTGGATGCCCGCCCATCGTATTGCCATGAAATATTGCCTAGTAATGAGCAAACTGACCTCATGAAAAATATTGCGTGGTAATGAGCAAACTGACCTGGAGAAAAAGCTCCTCTTCTATGCAAATTCTAGAGTGGAATTTCACGCAATCCCAGAGATGACCTAGAATCAAGCTTGCCATTTGCAATGTGGAGAGATGGTGTGTAAACACCCTTAACGTTACTAGAAAAGAATGACATAAAGTTCAAGAAAATTAAGGGTGTTAATTTTTCATACATTTTAGTCATTAAAAAATAGCATTTAGTAAGCATTGAAAACGGATTGATTTAGTGAGTTGTCCTTTGGGGGAAAAACAAAGAAGGAATTTCTGGTGGCCTTGAAATCAAAGGCTGAGATTTTGAAAATTATATTAGGAGTGAAAGCGATTGATGTGGACTATGTAGACTTTTGGGAAGTAGGGACTAGGAAGTCTCCTTAATTTGATTTTTTTTGGAGAGCAAAACTAATACATTAATCCAACAAGTACTTGAAAAAGTGAGATATACGAGAACATTTAAAAAAGGACTTGCCAACAATATAAATAAATAAATAAATAAATAAAATATATATATACACACAATGTTCTTGTAAGATTCTTTTTTCTCTGTTTCAGAAAACTACAAAATTAATCCACTTATAATTAAGCTTAAAAAATCTCAAATTAACACATATATACACAATGTTCTTGTCAGATCCCTTTTTTGGTCAGTTTCAGAAAACTACAAAATTAGTCCATTTATAATCAAGCTATAAAAAAAAGTCTGAAATTTTCAAGGTTTTAATGATCCGTTGAGTGTCATCTTAGTCGAAAATAACTGAGCCGTTGGATACGCTTGATGTGGTAAGATCGAACGGCTAAAAGAAAAAGCGTATTTTGTTTTTTGTTTGTACATATCGATGATTTGGTTAAATATAATTTTTTTTGGGGGGGGTAAAAAGGGCATAATAGGGCTATTTAAAGCTTCTGTTTACGGTTGGATCTGCCCGTCAGACGCAGAGCTAGGGTTCTCGCCGTAGCCGAGACAGAGGTGAACTTCTAGGGTTTTTTTTCAAAGGCTCCAGCTAGGTTTTCTGAGACAGGTTTTTGATCAGGTTTAGGGCCTCTCTCTTATTGCTTCCGTGCCACAGCTTCTGAGCTAAGAGTTAGGGCTTCTTAGTTAGGATTAGGTTTCTTGGCCCAGGATTTTTGAGCTAGTCAGGGCTTCGCCATCGACACTCCGATCTCTCGCCATGGGTTTCACCTCCTTTGCTGGCCGCGTCTTGTTCTCAGCAATTTTCATCTTCGCAGCTTGGCACAAGTAAGCTTTTTGTGTGTGTGTGTGTGTGTGTGTGTGTGTGTGTGTGTGGGAGGGTACGTGTGCGTCTTGCTTGTATCTGTTGACGCAAATGTGCGTGTGCGTCTTGCTTATATCTGTTGATGTTTGCATTTGTGGTGCTGGATCTATGTATTTTGTTGATCTATTGACTTTCATTGATCCATCCTTTACCTATCTGTGCACCGATCTGCTTTTTTTTTTCTGACGATTTGTCGAGGTCGTTTCCCTGCACAGTACCTGAAAGCTTGTAGCGACGGCCGCTCTAAGAGGGTTGCTGAAAACCGGAAAGGGTGGAGATCCTGTAAACATAAGAGTGAAAGGTTTTTGGAATGCCTCTATGGCACATCAGGACAAAGACTTTATTTTTTACCATGTTTTTTTTTTAAATTTATGGGATAGCAGGCATAAGTTTTCATCCAGTTGGGATAGGTGAGGCCTGTTTTGTAAGAGGGATTAACAGTCTGGGTTAAGTTCTACATACATGTGGTAGCCCCTGAAAGAGTCTTGAGTACTACTCAGGATCAAGCTGATATCTGAATAGATGCTTCTTTGACTTGTGAAATTATCTAGCTTGGTTTTATTCTGACTGTTAAATGCTTTGCGCGATAGACATAGCTTATTATGGGAATGTTTGATTTTGATGATGTGAATGGGGATGACATAGAATAATATAGTCTATGTCATGCGTGATAAAGTTGGTGATTTAAGCTTTGTGAGAAGACTCTCATGGAGTTGAGATCGCATGTTAGTTTTTGTTAAGGTTGGGAGATAACCTTGGTATATATGTTTGTGGACTTCCTGCATCAAATGCATTCTATCTATTTACATTTGCTGATGGCTGCATTTGGGGATTGTGATTGGCCTTTACAGAATCACTGATTTTGGTCATGACGGAGGCAGTGCTTTGAAAGCAATGGAGCCAAAGATAGGTGTGCTCAGGAATCATATAACATCTCTGGGCATCACTGTGCCAGAAATTGAGGTAATTCGTAAAGCCACGCAAACCTAGTGTTTTCTTGAATGATCGGCTCTTGGTTGAAGCTTATACAAAACATGCATGTATTCAAAACCTACAATTTAGTTTGCGGTTGCTCTTTGGTTTGTAGCTCAAACACCTGCTAATGGTAGCAATAGCTCTGGAAGGACTTGGTGGAATCCTTTTTATTCTTGGAACCAGTGTGGGAGCACATTTGTTGGTACATACAGAATTACTCTCATAAGTCTTGATTTGTGCCATATAGTGTGCTAAAATCTAAACTCTGCACCATGGTCTTTCTGCAGCTGATTTTCCTTGCTGCTGTTACACCTATAATGCATGACTTCTACAACTATGATATTTCCAGCCCAGAGTATGTGAGAGAGTTTATACAGTTTTTGAAGGTAAGCCCAGATTGCCTTTTTGATGCAACATGTACATGTACATGCCTTCCCCATTTTGCATGTCTTCAATGCATAGAATTTAATTACGTTTCATCTTGACACGTGAGTTGCTATTAAAAGGGTTTTGCTATGTTACTTTTCTGAAGTGTGCTTTATATGGATGCACCATTTGATTGTGTGTGTGTGTGTGTGTGTGTGTGTGAGAGAGAGAGAGAGAGAGAGAGAGAGCATATTTTACTGAACTTGACATGGGTGATGTGTGCAGAATCTCTCTCTTTTTGGAGGACTTCTATTCTTTCTGGGCATGAAAAACTATGCAGCCAAGAAGTCCAAGAAGAAGGTGGTGAAAGCCAAGGCTAATTGATGGCAGATGCCCGACTCAAAGTACCTGCCGCCTGTAATGTTTTTTTTGTGCTTGCTCTATATTGCCGGAGTCTCACAATTTTGCATCATTGTAGTTTTGTTCATTTTGGCTGCAGGCACAGTGCCACAAACTGGCAGCATTTGCTTTTTAAAGATTTATGCCAACATTTTTTAACTGCTGGTACTACTTATTGCCACAGTCAGTCGTTGTAGACAGGTCCTTTGTAGCTTTAAGGTGATGTATTGTACCTAGTTAGTTCTATTAGACGTGATTCTAATCAAGCTGTTTATTAGACAATCCGTAGGTGTGTTGTGTTGTAGAACCTGAACCAGCACAGCTCGTCAAACTTGTCAACACTTGGGAGTCTTGACAGTTTGTTTATGTATATAACTGTTCAGCGGCAAAAGGAAAGGGTCTGCTGCATTAATGGCAAAGAATATAAGAGGCATATGTGTGCTTGTTGTATATGCAAGTTATTTATTATAAGGGCTCTTTGACATGACACACGAGGGGAAATTTATGATATGCATCCCTCTAGTTTCTAGAATGAGAAATATAGTAACCATCACCAGGAATGAAAGAAATAAATTTCAAAGGTAAGGGCTCTACGATCCTTAACTTAAAACTAATGAGAAGTTAAATACAAATCAATCAAGTAGGGCCAGGCTATGCAATAGCTGAAGTCTCCAGGGTGAATGAGTGCTTCATGAAAAAAAAAAAAGCTTGTCCATGCTAGATATGGTGATGCTGTGCGTCTAGCATAAACTTCATCATGAACATTCTTTCATAGTCCCCAGATTATGGCATTTAAAGAAAGGTAAGCACCGGTTTGATGTATATGAGTACATCTTGTTGAGCATATTTCACATATTCAATGCCAATGTAAGCATTGGCAATGTTATCCATTATTTGTCGCGTGGGCACAAAACCATATTGTGCAGGGTGTAGACCGTCGTATAGGATGTTTTTCAAACGGTTAACCACCATTTTTGCAATCAGTTTGTAAAGTGCAAGCATAAAAGATTTATTGGTCTCCAATCTGGTAGCTTTTCACAAAGACATTTTTTTTTGGGAAATAAGCGAACCAAACCCTCTTTCCAAGAAGGGAGTACCCACCATTCTATCGTCAATAATCAAGACATTTTTTTTTGGGAAATAAGTGAATCAATCCCTCTTTCCAAGAAGAAGGGAGTAACCTCGATACTACCGTCAGGCCATCCTAGATTGGGGATTTCCATTTGCCCAAATTGTGTGGTGCATGGGCCATCCTAGATTGGGGATTTCCATTTGCCCAAATTGTGTAGTGCATGTTGTAGTCCTTCCATGGTGAATTCAACGTTCAAATCAGATGCTTGGGATATAATTTTATTTACATTGCGAAGCAACATGCGACACAGATCAATAATTCATTGAGTAGGTTCATTGGGGGTTGCAAAAAGGTCATTGAAGTAGCTATAAACTTTTTTTTTATAGTTGCTACCTAATGTTAATCCAATAATCATCCTAATTCTTAACTCTAAGAATGCATTGCAAAATCTTGGATGTAAGCCCTTGAAAAATCCTTAAGACAAGCAACTTGGATCTTTTAGAGGTTTTTGTATAGACTTGATCTGCCACTTTTGTAGCTCTTTCATGATTTCACAAGCCTGTCCTACACAATCGTGCGTGCGCGCGTGTGTGAGAGAGAGAGAGGGGGAGGGGTATAAACGTCGGAAGAATGCAACGTGAGGGCATATACGACCAACGGTGAGACTTGAACTTGGGTGGATCATGGCCTTTATAAGGACCCTCGCACTAGACTTACTATATATGTACATAAAAGTGTACAAAAGAGAAAGAGAGAGAGTATTTGTGTGGGGCAATAGTCTTGGCTAAGGTGAGGTGCAAAATGCTTAACTGTTTCTCATGTTCTTTCAAACTCCAAAATGCTAAGCTTTTAGTGAATGTTAATAACAAATGCAAAGGCCTATTGACACCTACCTTTCCACTATATTGATATAATTCTTTGTTTGCTGTTGGATGGTGGCAAATATAGACTACACTTCAAAAATTGGTCCAACTTTCTTGGAGTTAAATTGTGTAACATGCCTAATTTTTTTAAATATTATGTATCTCATAATATTTTGGAGATCTTTCTCCCATAGACTCAACCTAGCACCATCTTATCCCCATGGGTCTAACCTTCCATGCTCCACTAGACCTATAGAGCTGATGTGAATTCATGCACCTGTAATTAAAAATTTCACTTTACTCACTTAAAATAAGTTCACCCATGTCCTCTTATGTGAAAAATAATCCATATGTCCATATTGCATATCACAAGTAATGCATCAATGTCACATCATCATACAAATTTAGAACTAATATTCCTAACTAAAGTCAACCATCCATAAATTTATTCATAATGTTGCCTACACTTGGATTCACCTCAATTAAGGCCATTAGATTAGTCTTCTCTCTCTAGGAATTAATTCAACATAAGGTCTTTCATAAATTATTTAAATATAAGTTTTCCTAAGTTTAGGATTAGCCTATTCCAATCCTTAATTTACCTATGGTTCTAGGTAACAAGAAGGTTTTCTCAATTTATTAAGGTCTTTAAAAAGATTAGGAGAAAAATTTAAATTTGACTAAGGGTAAAGGATCAAAATTGATTAAATTACAAAAGAATAGGAAAAATGCCATTTTTAGGCAAAGGGTTTAATTATACCTTTAAAAATTGGCTTGAAAAAAGGGGAGGGACTTGTGTGTGGCAAATGACCTTCCCACCTCTTCAAAAGTCCACGAGTTTTTTTGAGGATCCCAAGATACTTGTACAATCCGAATCATCACTCCTTTATACTCAAATGATTACTTACAACCTAGGTAATGCAAACATATGACCAAGAGACAAGTGTGATACTAAAAACAATGCAAAAAGTACTCTCTCCTCTCAAGATAAAAAAGTACTCTCTCCTCTCAAGATAAAAAAAATTTATGGATTTATTATGAGAAGGGGTTATCATTTATATATTAAAATGATGGATGTACACTCTACATGTACCCTTAGTTCACTCAAGGTTAGTAGCTCACAATATTCCATACAACTCAACCTTAGACTTCATGCATTCACCCATTTTTCATGCTCTCAACCACTCTAACACCCCACTTAAAGATCCAAGATGCCCTTATCTCGTAAACTGGGGATAATCTTTTCTCAACTCTTCCTTTCTCTCAAGTAGTATCCCGAGTTGTTTGGGAAAAACTTCTATTTAATTTAATATTCTTTTAAGATCATGTTCCTAAGGTTTTCTTTGAGGTCCAAAACTACCTGTGGTTCTATTTCCACTTGACCTTGTGGGCAAGATCTCATTTAATATATGACTTAGATTTGACCTTGTGGGTGGGAAAAGCAACCTGCTCAATCATTCAATATATGACTTAGATCTAGGACATCTCTTCAATAAGCTCACAAGAAAAACATTGTGGATTTTCAAGTACGGAGGAAGTAAAAGTTCATAAGCTTTATCTCCAACTCTCTATGCAATCACATATGGTCCACAATATTAAGATCATAGTTTCTTGTACTTTCCCTCCTAGGAGAGTGAACTTTTTTTTGGGAGCATGGGAACATGCTCTAGTGGGACAAGGGTTAGGTCTAACCTTGGGTTAAGGTTAGGGTCAGGCAACCAAGGATCACACAGGGAAATGGAGAGTCAAGAGTCACTTGAGGGCCCTCCTATATAATAGGGGCATGGGGCACTCTCAAGGGATGTTCTCTTGTTGTGTAGAGCATTGTATCTACTCACTTGCCATTTCATGCTATAGAGCTATGTGCGTCTGGATTGAAGTTATATCTCTTGGTGGTATAGGACATCAAGGTTAGGTATGTGGTACTTCATTGTTTTTATGTGTGCACCCTTGGGCTTGGGGGTGGTTGGGTGGATGAGTATATGTTTGGTTTATGCATGTTTATGCATAGTGATTAGTTAGAGAGATCTTTAGGTTTATCAAACTCTTTGGTAGTCTATTTTAGATCGGCATATTGCTTTTGTCTATCCTAGGCAAATGTCCTCAATTATGTAGTATAACAGTCCTCCCTTTTGGAAGAGCAATTGTCCTCAATTTTGTAGTATAACCACACTGGTATCCTAGAATCACTCCATAAGTAAGATTTTGAATTCAGTCACAAAGAATGGTAAGCATGTCTATACAAAGTTGGATGAACTCACTCATAATCAACTTGCACCACATATTACTTTAGACTCACTCACACTCTTCCCTTGAATGCAAGTGGTTGGACTCACTCATTAACCATATTTTTCATGGAATGGATTAGACTCGCTCACAATCATTCTTCAAACGGAGTGGTTGGATTCATTCTCAACCTCCTTTCACATCATGTGCATAGTCATAAGAATAAAATGCTTAAATAGAGCAAATTGGTTTGACTTTGAATCTACAGAATAATTGAAACACTATATTCCAATTAATTAGTAGAAAAATGTTATATTTTTAAAAGGGAAATAAAAGAAACTTGCCAAAATATCAACTATGACTAATAAATTGCAACAAAATAACTAAAAAAGTGTAAATATTTGATACAATTATTGCAATGAAAAAGTTTATTCAAGAAAGTGATACAAATTGAACTAACTTAATAAAAAATCTTGAATTATATTCAGGAAAATCAATTGAAAAGAAATACTAATATAAATTCCATAATCTTGTAGCCAACATAACACCAATAGGAATGACAATCCTTTGGGGTAGCTTGGATTTTAAGGAATCCAAAGAAGCCTAAAATTCTTCATTACTAAAGGATAGAATCGTCTTTAATGCTATATCCTCATATTATTTTAAAATGCTCAATGATATGGTAAAATTGAATATTCAAATTGTCGATGGAAATCATGACAAACCAAATCTTATGATGGCAGGACCAAATTGTACTCCACTCCTTGCTTTCATTACCATAAAAAATACAAAGCAAAAGTTGATATAAGTATGTGTTGTCATAGAAATCTAGGCCACCAAACCAGAGACATTCCATCATAGCTTGCTAAAGATGTGAGGTTTGATGAGAGTTATGTGGGGACAAGCGTGTCATATTGATTGTACCCGAAAAAATTGTGTAGGTTTGGGACTTTTGCTGAAGTGTACATTAGATATTTGTAGTCAAAATTAAGAAGAGAGAAAAGAAAAAAGTGCAAGCCGAATTTTGGTATTCCCAGTTTTGAATTGGCAAATCCAAGATAGTGTGAGAATTGGCAAAGTGAGCTTCGAAAAGGATTTTTGACACTCCCAAAGCTTCAACAATTTTCATTTTCTTTATTCCTTTCTTCCTCTTCTTTCTTCCTTTCTTCTTTTTTTCATGGGCTAGTATAGTGCTACCACATCGTGGGTTTAATCCCACATAGCATTTTTGAAGCTAGTTGGGAAGGGTATATACGGTAGAGAGAGTCCTTTCTTTTCCCTTGTCTCTTTACCTGTGAGCTCCTGTCTCTAGAGACACGAGCTCATGAGTGTGTGCCATTGAGCTGGTGTCTATTCACGGGCGTGGCGTTGTACTCTGCTATGGGCAATGATGCTGGTGTCTATCAAAACAGGCATGTGGTTATGCTACTCGGTGAATGTGCCGATGTTGTATCTACATGTGTTACTAAATGTTCTCTACTAGCTATGTTGTCTATCGTTGTTGCTCTGCTTCCGATGGGTGTGTAGTTGTCCTCCTGCTATGCACGTGTGTGACTAGAGTGCATTTGGCCTTGTGCTCAGTTGACTGTGTCACTCGTGCATTTGGCCTTATGCTCAGTTGACAGCGTTGCTCGTGCGTTGTCACACTTCCTAGGATGTATGAGTGCCCAAACCACTAGCTCTTTTGCTAAAGCTACCGAAGTGTACCCAAGCTCTGATATAAATGTTACGGAGATGCATGAGCTCGAAATCATATGTGAGAAAGAAACATGAGTCTGGGTACAAAATTTTTCCCTCTAGGGTTTTCTCTTAGAGTTTTAATAATTTATTACTTTTAAATATAGCTTACAGCTCTATTTTTACAATTGCTTGCTTTTCAAGCTTCAATTACAAAAATCAAATAATGTATTTCCATATACAATCTTGTCCATAAAGTACCTTAAATAATGTATTTCCATAACAAGATCAAACCAATCTAATGACGTTATATAATCTCTAATGGCATTATAAGAAAATTCTACCAAATGTAGATAATTAATCTATCTCCTAAATTCTTGTCCATAGTACGCTCAAAGAATATCTTTGATTACCTTGTTTACCCTCTGTATCTGGCCATTGGTTTCTAGATGATAGAGGCAGTACTAAGATCTAGAGAGGTATCTAATGGCTTTGAAGAAAGCAGACTAAAAGCAAGATGTAAACTTAGCAACTAGATCACTGACTATTCTTCTAGATAATCTATGGTGTAGCAACATCAAGTGAAGCGTAGGCCCTTTTCACAAGAATTAGATGAGAAACTTTTGTCAAATGATGCTCGACTAGGATGGAATTATATCCTAAATTAATTGATGGTAATCTAGTAATGAAATCCATACTTATGCACTCCCATTTCATGTGCGGAATGTCTCGGAACGGCCCTAGTTGAGATCTATGAAGTGCCTCGGGGAGTTCTCTACATGTATATCACATCGTGCGTTCAAGGCCTATATCTAAAACTCCTTATCTATAGATTTTGCATATTTAAAATTAACCATTTTTAAATATAAATGTGTAACTTTAAAAAAATCCTATTAATGGTGCCCTTTTGTAAATAAATAAAAAATTTTCCTTTTGTTGAACTTAGGTGATACATTACATACTTTATAAGTGAACCCCTCGAGTGAAGTGCCGCTTTGATATCATTATCCAATGTGTCTGTTTGAGGTATAACATTTTGCGGCATGCCTACATCTCATGATTTCTTTTGAAAGAAAAGACTCTTCTGAAATATAAAGAAGAATATTTCTTTTATTTTCTCAAAATTTTTATTACACTTCTAGAGAAAAGTCTCAATCCTAAGATCCAAAAAGTTAGAAACAACGATATCAGCCTACAATTACAATTTTTCTACTAGGGAGATACACACTAAGATGATTAAGCTTGGCTAAATATTCATGGAAGGTAAAGAGGCTTCTACCATGGATCCCATATTCATTTACAAAATCCAAAATTTTCATAATCATAACTAAGTTTATATTCGAGGCATAATGTGGAAGATAGTCTATGTCTATCACCATAATAAACTTCTCTTTATCCTCGTCCCACTGGTGATACCACATGAACAGGTACTAACAAGGTTGCTTGAAGTAATATCTTCTATAACTGAGATAAAAAGTAATATCTTCTATAACTGCTTGAAGTAATATCTTCTATAACTGAGATAAAAAGTCATGGCTACCATTACTCGATCACTAGCTAAAAGCTCAAATATAACTTGTATTGCTTGTCATTCTAGGGAAGAAGATAAGTTTTGGGCCATACTGCACTTTTAATCATTATTCAAAAAGATAATATTTTTACAAACAAAAGACAAGATAATATATATTTTATTCCAAAAGTTTTATTTGAATGTAGTGAAAGTGGACATTAGGTTATCCAATGGGAGAGCCACGATGTCTCGTCAAGCTTGCGATGGCTTACATTGCTTCGAATATGAATATGGTGTATATTGTTTCAAATCCTACTTTATTATTTAGATATTATATTCATATGATGCATATGAGTTTATTTGTGGAGGCATGTGAAGGTATCACGTAGGTTCATGGATTGTCGTGTGGATGTCATCCATAGGGTGACACAACCGATAGAAGTGAATCCTAGGATTATTTGGCACTTGTGTAGAGGTGGATGTGAGACATTCAGGGCTCCTCTAGTCATCACAATGGTCTAGGAGTGTTCAAGCTCATTGGTGCATGTTGTTTTGGTCTCTACGCATCATGGTTGTGGTGTGAGGAGATTTATGATGTTGATGTGATACTGATGTGTTACTTGTGATATGTGATATGGATATATTGATATATGATACGAACATATCGATATGTGATATGGACATATTGATATGTGATATGAACATATTGATATGTGATATGTGATATGAACATATTGATTAATCATGTTATGAAAAGAGCTGTATGATGTATGTTTTAATGAAACTATTATTTTTCATAGGAGGCCATGTGTGAACTTATTTTAAGTGGTATTTGTGAGTAAAGTGGTAATTTTAATTATGGGTGCGTGAGTTCACACCAGTTCCATAGGTCCACTAGAGGGCGGACGGCTAGACCCATGAGATTGGATGGGGGTAGGGTGAGTCTATGGAGATAAAATTTCTTCTTAATCGAGCAGCCATGACATCTTTTGAGCCTTGCAAAGCCACTCGATGTGACTCACTTGTGAGAATTAATCAAAATTTTGAGCAAGTCGGATTTCTCTAGCCACACATATCGTGGCAACTTCTTCTCAAGATCTTCCCTTCCTTTAGGTTATTTCTAATCTTGATTCCATAATTCATTCCATTAAACTTCAAGTAAAGTCCTTTGCATCCTCTTTAAGGTATTAAACCCAAGGGTAAAGCCCTCAGTAATACCTTTCAAAGAAAGGATCTAGCTTTACTAGAGGGAGATTAGAGTTCCACATGTTCTTCCACCTACTACCCCAAATTTCAATAACCTCTATTAAGATAAAACACATTGTCCTCAATGCAAGTCATTTTAAGACATAGGATTTTGGTAATGGGATTCTCTAGAGGTGGAGCCATTCACCCACTATTGCCAATCCTTGAACCATTTTTCGTGCCTTCTTACATCTAAAATTTGTGCCTAAACCAATATAACATTTACTACATGCAACTCACAGCTTGAGTTGTTATTCCTCTCTCCATCCTAGAGATCTTCCAAATGCACCACAGATCTTTTGTTTAACCATACTAAGTGGTGTGAAAGAAATCCTTCACCTTACAGAGTGGTGTGGATATTTCTTTTTAAGGATTGAGTAGAAAATTGTAAAAAGGTGTATTCCTAAATTTCAAGGGGGCAAGAGAGAATAACTTATCCTTCAGTTGTCCCTTAAATAACATCTAGTCTTAGTCCACCTTTTAAACAAGTAATAGAGACTAGGGTTGACTGAATCCCACAAATCTACGAAATTGAGCAACTAGTCTAGCCCTAGAATGGACATGCATTTCCAATATACCCAGACCTCAAACCTTTTTAAGGTGACAGACTCTATTTTAGGCCAACCAATGGCAAGTCTTTTCATGGGTAGTATTCCTCCATAAAAATGCCTTAATGGGGGTTCATAACTTCAAGCAGTGGCATTTTTATAAAAGTCCAACAAGGGACAAAAAAATGAATATAAGCTTGAATGATATGATTAGTCTTCATAACTCTAACAAGAAATGTAAGAAACACAAAATCCCATTTTCTCAATTTTGAAGACACTTTATCGATGACCCATTCAACCAACTATTTATTAGAGGCAACCGTATTTACTCATAAGACAACTAAAAAGTCTAAAGACATTCATTTTTTCTACAACTTCATAGCCCCATTTGGAAAGGTAAAAAGAATCCTTAATCCAATAACTCTAGGTTTTTAGTACACCCCAATTTACAAATAGATTTTTCACACATTCATTTCTCTCTCTCTCTCTCTCTCTCTCTCTCTCTCTCTCTCTCTCTCTCTCTCTCTCTCTCTCTCTCTCTCTCTCTCTAACACACGTCAGCGCACTCGTGCGCACACACACACACACATCTCACTCTCTCTTTATACATAGATATGTACATACTTATATATAAATAGATAAATATTAATACTAGTATAAATATAAATATATGTATAGATAGATACACACACACACACATACATACATCTCTCCACATGCATACCTATACAAAAGAAAATAAATAGTAATACTAAATATAAATATAAATGCAAGAGAGAGAGAGAGAGAGAGAGAGAGAGAGAGAGAGAGAGAGAGAGAGAGAGAGAGAGAGAGAGAGAGAGAGAGAGAGAGAGAGAGAGAGAGCATGTGGTGGAAAACCAAGGGCATGAACATTAGAACAACAAGAGAAAGCACACTCAAAGAAAGGAATAAAGAGATGATAAAAAGAAAAAACAAGATGAATGAAATTCATTGTTTTTTCTTCCATGTCATTTCTCTTTCTTTGTTGCCTTTGTAGCTATGCCTTTGTGTCCTAAGTCAAGACTTAACCAAAATTTTTGTTTTCATGATCCTTAGGCTTTTCTTGTATTTGTGCTTGTGATCTTATCAACACCAATCACTTCACTTTTTACCTTGGTTCTACCACCTTCTTTGCATCTGACATTAGTAGATTAAGAGGTGTGGGTGGGCCTTGGGCCATGTGATGGTTATGAAGTGAGTGAAGTAGATTTTTGTGTTGGACAATCCCAATGGAGATGGCTCACTCCACACTCTTTACATATGCAATGTTATTATGCTTGTTGCATCCTGTATGGGCATTCAATAATCTTATGAATTATATTGCACCTAAAATACTCCATTGGTTTCCTAAAACATCCATTGATTGCTTCATGTTTGGGCATTCAATAATCCTATGATTTATATTGCACCTAAAACACTCCATTGGTTACATGAGACAACCTTCTCTTTCATCAATCCAAAATATTCCTATCTTGCCCTTGCTTGTCATACCTGCTACCACTTGATTGCCCCACTATGTTGGCTACTAGTGTCTTGTTGGGTCATTGAGAGAAACTAGGGGGCATAATTGGTGCTCTTTGGGTACTTGTTGCAAACATCCCCCTTAGTTAACAACCATTCTCCCTTGCCAACGGCTCATTAAAGGGTGTAATGGTCCCTAGCATGGAGTTGTGGGCTACCTTCTTGCCCTCCCCATACATCCAATTTAGTGTATCATTATTTCCCATCCAATTGCATATTTGATGATAAAACCTCTTGGTTCTTGAGCAAAGACACTCATTTACCACCACATGCTTTTTGCTACAAATCGTACACCACAAAACATCATGTCATGTTGCACCTTAGTAGAATTGGTTCCACTTACTTCGTGCTATTCTTGCATTGCCATCATTAGCTCCGATTGTGTTAGCCATTGTAACCTATGACTAAGTATCCTTCCATTCAACTTGCTTTTGGCCATTCCACCAAAATAACAAATTGGAAGCAATCATCAAGTGTTGCCAAGACTTCTACGTCTTCCATCCTTTGTACCTTATTGTTAAAGCCTTGCCTTGATCAGTGTTCGAAAAAAACCCGGGTATAGTGTAATTTGCACTTGCAGATTTTTAAAATTACCTTCAAATTTGAAACTTAAGGGTACAAAAACCTGCATATTTTGAGGGTTTGTAGAACAAAAACCTTCAAATTTTAAAATTTTTCTTTATAAATAATTTCACAATTTTTAGATGAAGATTTTTTACTTTTTGGAAAAATAGTTTTTTTCGAACACTGGCCTTGATGGCTGGTTACAATCAGATCCAAATGGCCCAGAAGATCCAAACGTCTCCTCCTGCAGGTCGGCCAGGAGAGCCGCCTGGTCGGCCAGAGCCTCTCTGTGGCTACTGTCGCCAACAGCAGCATTGATACATAGCAGCAGCGCCTTCTGTTGGTTGCTGAGTCTGGCGTTGCTTCCAGCTCTGCGGCTGCTGTCACCAGCAGCAGCGTTGATACATAGCTGCGTGGCCTTCTGTTGGTTGCTGAGCTGCCCGCTATGCTCACCAGCGTGTCTGAGAGACGCTCAGTTGCGTGAGTTTGCTTACAGTGCGCTCAAAGCACTGCTCCTCCTGCAGCGCAGCCAGTCTGCTCTCAAGGGTGTGTTGAGCTGCCCGCTGTGCTCACCAGCGTGTGCCTGAGAGACGCTCAGATGAGGATTACCCAACTCACTAAACATAGGAAGATACATGTCCATGAACCAATGGCTTCTTTTATTATATGTAGGGGCACTTTTAGCTCATGGGCTTAGAGATAAAACTCCCACTAGAACAGAGCTAATACCTCTCGTGCTTCAGAGTGTGGAGAACGCTGATGACACTTAGATGCAAAGGAAGGTGGGTGGGTTGGTGGGTATATAGGAAAACACTCCTACAAGTTAAACAATCATCACAGAGCCAACCTGGCATGTGATGATACCACTTCAAGAACATAGCCTCACATAATTACCTCCGAGAATGACTTGGTGTGTGCTCACACTAGTCTCAACTATGATCAAGCCTTTGTTATCCAGTGCTAATATTTGCCTCGAAAAAAGAACCTCCAGCCCTCGATGTTCTTGCTAAGCTTGGCAATAACAGCTTTCTCTGTCTTTAGGATATCTTTCTGAGCTTAGCAGTAGCAACTTTCTTTGCCTTTAGGGTGTCTTTCTGATTGGAATGTCTCCTTCACCCTTGCATTGGAAAGTTTGTCCACAGTTTTGATCAGAATGTTCAAGGCTGTGTCTTCAGCAACTTCTAGTAGTAGGATAAATGTTCTTTCATCAACCTTTCCATGCATACATTTAATTGTTTACACATTTGTTTATCACACATGGATTCAAACTGTTTGCATAGATGCATTTCACTAGTTTCTTTATGCATGCATTCAAATTGTCTGTAAATTTATCAATCTTGGATAGATTTAGATCATTCTTGCTAAACATTCATCAAGATTTGCTTGCAACTGCCTTGATTGTAGAAAGATTCACAACTATTTTGCTTGTTTGTTAGATATCTAGCGAGATCTGTCAATTCTTGCAACTCTGATGTATAGCAGTTAAATCCCTTGGTGTAAATGATAAACCATTGGCTTGCCAATGATCGCTGTTCAATTCTAAGAGGGATTGTTATACCTTTGAACTTTCTTGCAAAGATCAACTTGCTGGACATTTTTTTCTTGCACAAAAACAAGAAAATCAAGAATAGAATGAAGTTTAGGGTAAAGATCACTTTTATCGATGTAAAGTGTTGTACCAATCTTATTTTAAACACTTAAGTTCTTCACTTTGCACTGTTTTATTGATAATCTTTATGGATTTTCTTCATAATCTTTGCACTACCTGTCATTTCAAAGAACTCGGCACAGCTACATAAAACTTGCACAAACTTCAAGAAACTACACACAAACTTCAATGAACTGGAGTAATCTTCAAATTTTTACACAAGATCTGTCAATTGTTATAATAATCTACACCATAATTCTGTTCTGCACAACAATCTGTACTCTACATAATACTTTGTATAAAAATTTAAAAACTGCACAATAATCTTGATGTCTGCACAGCAAATTGTACTCTGCATAAACTTTGTAATTTGAATATTCTGCACAATCTACACCAATCTTTGAAACTGCAATGAATTCTTTTACAAAAGTACTTAGAAACCAAGCTTCTTGTAAATCTACTCCAAGAACTCCAAGATTTTGGAAAATAGAACAGAAATAGAGGCTTAATGGATTAATAATTGGAACTGTAAGCTCTCTAAGCAAGATAATGCAAGAAAATCTCTCAGTTTTGGTTGCTGAAATCTTTGTAAACTCTAATTCAAAAATTAAAAAAAATCAAGATCAAGAAGTTCAAGAAACGAAATAGTAAACTGAATTAGGGTTCAGAAAATAGTGTTTAATATAAACTCGAAAATGATTAACAGAAATCTCTTTGTTAATCCTGTCAAACAAGAAATTAGCAAATCTGAAAATTGTGTGAAAATCAATTCAAAAATGATTAACACTAATCACTCTCTAAGCAAGGACCCAAGCCAAAGGCTTTGATACCAATGCAATGAAGGAAACCTAAGGATTGCACTCATCATTAGCATGGAGTACACACATGTCCCACTCATCATAGGGAGTAGCACCTATTGCACTCAATAATGGAGTACACATAGCTTCTCGAAAAGGAGAAGTCCACCATTGAAACTCTAAGATCCAAAGAGTAAGAATACTCAAGAAAGTATAATGATCAAAAGGGTGCAATGTCCATAACCCCTATGCCTCATATAGGGTCCCCTAAAAGTACACATGTAAATGTCCCTAAGCCCAAGTGTCTAGGCCCCATTCCCCATATGCATGTGCACCCAAACCTACTTCATTACATAAGTGATCTTCTATCACTTACACTTCCTACCATAATCTAAATCAAGCCATACATCTTTACTTGACCTCCTTCATATCAAACTCCATAGTCCTTTATTTTTTTCACATATTTTAACACTCTCTTGGCTACATTCTAATGAGTTATTTTTGGATTTATTAAAGTTGATTTACAATGTAGGTAGTGTCTAGCCTAGTAATGCATTGTCAAAGAACCCACCAAGCCTTTATAAAGTTGAATCAAAATTTTTACCTTTTGGATCATTCCATATAGCTTACCATTCACCTCCATTGATGTTGTAACTAGTTTACGTATGTACATTTTGCACTTATTTACTACATACTTTGATTATGACGAAGAATATTTTCTCACCTCAATTCCTCCTAAGATATAGTGAATTGGACCAATATTCTTCATCTCAAATTCTCTAGCCATTGTCATGTCATGAATGCTACTTGTCACTCATGATCAAATCATCTATCTAGAGTAAAACCAAACAAATGTTGTTACTTTTCTTCTTGATATACAAAGAGAATGATCACCATGTAAATCTATGAATCATGAATTTGTCGATTGTGTCCTTCCATGAGCTTGGTGATTGCTTTGTTTAAGCCATATAAAATGCTTCTCTTTAACCTCCTATAAACAAGATTCTATTCAAGAATGCATTTGAGATATTATACTAATAAACATTCCAACTATTGATTTTTGCAAAAGATAAGACAAAGTTGATTATATTTATCTTCACTTACACTATATATAAGCCTTCTCATAATCACTTGCACTATATATAAACGTTCCCATAATCACTCTAGGTGTCTAAGCATAACCTCTTGCAAGCCTTTCCTAATTTCTTTTAATTAATCCTTCTTTTTATTTCAACTTATAAATAAACATACATATAATAGATTTCTTACCTTTTGTTAGCTCCATAAGATCCCATGTCTAATTTGTTGGAATTAGGGTTGCAGGAATGCACACACAACTTCAAGAAGATGAGGAAGCTTGAGCACAACACTGTAGTGTATTATGAGTGCCAAAAATAAAAGATGACCAACCCTAAAAGATAATGGGCGTATATACAATGCACGGGGGAAAAAACCTCCTAGTGAGGGAAAAAGTGCCCCGGCGGTCCTAAGTGTGTTCACACACATCACTACTATAATATGGTAACAAATCCCCCCTGGAGTGATGCGGTGAACAAGAGCTAGCACTCATGTATAGGGAAGTGTCTAGCTATGTGGACGAATCCACAAAAGGGAGTAAGCCCAAAGCTTTGCGAAAAGCTTCGAACTTCTCACGAGGCAGAGCCTTTGTGAAAAGGTCTGCAAGGTTATCCTGTGTTGGCACATAAGCCAAACTGATCTCTCTTGCAGAGAGTCTCTCCCTGACATAATGGTAGTGTACCTCAATGTGCTTCGTACGAGCATGGAACACTGGGTTCCGCGCAACTGCCAATGCGCTCTGACTGTCAGTGAAGATGGTGGTGGCAGATGGCTGCCCAACACCCAAATCAGCCATAAGGCGTTTGAGCCACACACACTCAACCGTAGCTGTGAAAGCTGCCCTGTACTCAGCTTCACAACTAGAAGTGGCCACAGTAGGCTGCTTCCTGCTCAACCATGATATGCATGAGCTTCCAAGCATGAAGCAAAAACCACTCGTGGACACGCGTGTGTCATAACAACCAGCCCAGTCAGAATCTGAAAAAGCATGTAAATCTGGCGGCAATGATCCCCCCTTGGGATAAAACAACCCAAGATGCCGAGTACCACTCAAATAGCGAAAGATACGCTTCACTGCCTGCCAATGCTTAATGCCTGGGCGATGCATAAATCTGCTCACCTGTGAGACTGCAAACTGAATGTCTGGCCTCGTAATGCATACATAAATGAGGCAACCAACAGCTGTCTGATAGAGTGTGACATCAAAGTGATCTCCAGCATCATGAAGACTCAACTTCAAACCTGTCTCCATTGGAGTAGCAATAGGCTTGCAGTCTTCAAGGCCAAATCTCCGCAACAATGTTTCAATATACTTTGTCTGACACAAAGCAATACCTCCATCACACTGCTTAAATTGTATCCCCAAATAATGATGCAAATGCCCCAAATCTGACATCTCAAAAGAGGCATTCAAATCAGCCTTAAAATCAGCAATATGACTCTCATTTGGTCCTGTGAGCAGCATGTCATCGACATAGAGAGCAATGATTAGATGTACACCATCCACACGTTTAACATACAAAGTGCTTTCTGTTGGACTATTCTGAAACCCATGTGCAGTCAAATATGCATGTATTTTTTCATACCAAGCTCGTGGAGCTTGCTTTAAACCATATAAAGCCTTTTTTAACCTGCACACTTTGTTTTCCTGCCCTCTTTGAACAAAACCACGAGGCTGCGATACATACACCTCCTCATGCAAATCTCCATTTAAGAACGCAGTCTTTATGTCCAGCTGATGTACATTCCAACCATTATGAGCTGCTAATGCACAGATGCTACGAACAGTGGTCATACGACATGTGGGAGCAAAAGTCTCATCAAAATCAATGCCCTTCTCTTGAGCATAACCTTTTGCAACAAGCCTAGCCTTATGGCGATCCACTGTGCCATCAGGCTTACGCTTCAATTTGTATACCCACTTAGTGCCAATGGCCTTCTTGCCAGGGGGCAAGTCACATAAAGACCATGTACCATTCTTCATAATAGCATCGTATTCTGCTTGCATAGCAGCCATCCAATTTTCTGAACTTTGTGCCTCATCAAATGAAACAGGCTCACTTTCATCGCACATACTAGAAACAGCCAATGCATAACAATCTGACGCATAAGAGGCACCATGAGAGCCAGAACGAGTGCGACTAGACAAAGGGGCATCCAACTTACTGTCACGCAAAGTCTGCACCAGCCATCTAGGCATATTCCTAGAGCCCTCAATCTCTTGTCTCTCATCCTCAAGTGCATCATGCACATCTGCATCAGATATAAGCTGATCTGTGCCATCATTTAAAACCTGCATAGGCTGAAAAACTGCCTCATGAGGTATTGCACTTGACTGTGCACCACTGAAAAGAGGCAACAATGTATCATAGACATCACGTGAGCTGATATCTGTCTCCTTAGTACATGAAACCAAGGGCTGAACTGCATCTTCCACAAATACAACATCACGGCTAACCAAAATGCGCTTTGTCTGTGGATGATACAAACGATAGCCTTTGCTCTCAGCACTATATCCAACAAAAATACATTTGACAGCTTTGTCATCCAATTTTCTGCGATGTTGCACAGGCACTAATGCATATGCCAGGCAACCAAAAACACGTAAATGGCCAACAGATGGCTTGCGGCTATGCCAAGCCTCATATGGAGTGACAACCTGTAATGCTTGGTGGGACACCTGTTTAGTACATAAGTGGCACACATGACAGCCTCAAGCCAAAAACCATGTGGTAGACTTTGACTCTTAACCATACATCTTGCCATTTCCATGAGAGACCTGTTTTTTCTCTCAGCCACACCATTTTGCTGTGGTGTATACGGCACTGTACATTGGTGTTTTATCCCACGCTCAGCCAGAAATGCATTAAATTCTGAAGACATATACTCCCCCCCTCGATCTGAACGGAGGGTGCCCATCTTACTTTCTGACACATTTTCAGCCATTACCAAAAACTGTTTGAAGCACAAAAACACTTCGGACTTTGCCTTCAAAGGATATACCCATGCATGCCTGGTAAAATCATCAATGAAAGTCACGAAGTAAAGGTAGTTTCCAAATGATGGAGTTTGCATGGGACCACAAACATCACTGTGAACAAGCTGCAATCTGCGTTCAGCTCTCACTGATCCATCTTTGGGAAAGGAAGCACGCTGCATTTTACCCAATATGCAGCCCTCACAAACATGCTTGACAGGTGCCTCAAGCTTAGGCAAAGAAGACACCATTTCAGATTTCTGCAGGCGCAGCAAACTTGCAAAATTCAGATGACCAAAACGTGCATGCCACAGTTTTGCATCTGAAATAGCCTGCGTATCCATAATAGCACATGCTGAATCCTCTACACATTTGCCATCCATATTGAGCTTATACAGCCCTCGACATAGTGAACCAGATGCTACAATGATGTCACCACAAGAGAGATCATGAACAGTACATCTGTCATCCACAAATTTTACAACCAAACCTGTTTTGGCAAATGCGGAGACTGACAGCAGATTCTTTTTGATCCCTGGCACATACAATGCATCAAAAAGTGTAAAGGTGTTGCCATTTGCAACATTCAGCACAATCTGTCCAACTCCTTCAACGGGATAAGAGGAGTTATTGGCACAAGTGACAGTATTCCCTGTGGGAGCAGACTCAAGGAAAGTGAATAAACTGCGCTGCGAGGTGATATGCTTAGTGGCACCACTGTCAAAGTACCATACATCTGAATCTACTGCAGACATACATGTGTCATGCAAAGATGGGTCATAACTGCACTGCGCATTGAATGCCCATTCTGTATCTAGCACAACATTAGCAGATTCATTGTTAGAAGGAGAGGCATCTGCAACAGCCATACCAGCCTCTTTCTTCTTAGCCTCTTTCGCAGCCAGCTTAGGACACGCTTTGATGACATGATCATTTCCCTTACAGTACTTGCAAAATGTCTTCTGTTTGTCACCCTTCTTCTCATCTTTGTCTTCCTTCTTTGGTTGCGCAGCATTTGCAGATTTCTGCTTACTAGAAGAAAAGCCAGCGTTACCTTTCCCGCTTCTCTGACTAGCAACGAAAGCTTGATCTGCGACACGCATAATATTCCTGTTTTGCCTTGACTGGTCTTCTTGCAGCAAAACAGAAACTAACTCCTCAAATGATAAGGCATTGGGATTGCCTTTCATCATCAAGCGAAGAGTGGAAGCAAAACCCTGATAAGAATCTGGTAGACCATTCAAAACAGTCTGCACAAGTGAACTGTCTGACAGGATTTCATCTGCAGAAATGAGCTGCTCTTTGAAATCCTTGATCTTTGTCAAAAAGCTATCCATAGAATCACCTTCGTTCATATGCTCACTCTCCAACTGTTTTCGGAGATAAGCAACACGAGCCTCATTTCTTGCCTGATACAATGTGGCAAGTACATCCCAAGCATCCTTAGAAGTCCTGCAGGAGCGAATATGTGGGATAATGGTACGTTTGACAGACAGCGCAATCAAGGCATGAGCCTGCGCATCTCTACCATCCCAACGAATCTGCTCTGCTGAAAGTGGTGGTTCTCGAACAGCTGCTACAGCACTTGTGCCTGCACCATCATCAACAGTACCTGTTTCTGATGTGTTTGCAGCATTCCCAGCCACAATAGGACGTGCATCAATACCCTGCACAATGTTCCATAACCCCTTTGCTACCAATACATGTCGCATCATATATGCCCACAATGGATAGTTGGTGCCATCCAACTTATCCTCAGCAGCCAACATGCGGAATACATCATTGTTGTCAGCCATGGCCAATGACTGTACTACTAGATGTAAATGCTGTCTGTAAGAGGTAAACCTGTATAAAATCGACCTGTGCTATGTAGCACAGCCCAAAACAGACGAATGGGCACCTGTCCTGCAGATTTTAATCTTGACAGAAAATCTGCACAGTAGGACGATTTTGCCTGCGCAGTACTTGGAATGCAAAAACGGAGGGCGAAATGACTTCAGATCAAAATTCTGAAACGAACGAGCCCTATGGGCTCACCCACGGCATATACTAACCTGCAGACGCTCGTAAAACCTCGTCGCAATCGGAGGAGATGAAGCGGCAGGTGCCGGTGATGCTGCCCGGGAGGAGGAAGCCTGCTCTGATACCAATTGTTGGAATTAGGGTTGCAGGAATGCACACACAACTTCAAGAAGATGAGGAAGCTTGAGCACAACACTGTAGTGTATTATGAGTGCCAAAAATAAAAGATGACCAACCCTAAAAGATAATGGGCGTATATACAATACACGGGGGAAAAAACCTCCTAGTGAGGGAAAAAGTGCCCCGGCGGTCCTAAGTGTGTTCACACACATCACTACTATAATATGGTAACATAATTCTTGTGAAAGGTATGCATCTCTTCATCCATTTCTTGCTTTCATTTTGTATCTTATATTGCATCTTCACAGAAAACTAGCTCTTCTACTACTTATATCAGTGTTGAAAGTAAAGCACATATGTGGACTTCCTTTGTTGATGTATGTGAGCCTTTGGGGTTGCTTACTTTCTCTCTGAGTTTGAATGTTTCTTGGGAGTTACATGTTGTCTTGCATTGTATCCAATTTAGCATCAAGACTTTTAAGACTCATAAATATAGCAATTGTATTCTACATGATTTGATTGTGCTCATGTAATGTGACCAATTCCCAATCTGCATATTTGATACTTTCTTCTTGTATTATTTAGAATAATGACCCATTTTATGATAATAATAACAACCTCTTTGCATGTAGCCTCTTCTATGCGAGTAACTTCTTTAGTTGTAGCCTCCTCTACATGAATAACCACTTGGTTTCTCCATGGTTGACCTCCATTTCTTCCAAAGATAAAGATGGGTTGTTGTTTATGAACTATTGGGCCTAATTTAAATAAGGATAACAAGAATTCTATCTATGTCTTTCTCCACCTATACCTCTTCCTTTATTTGACATGAATGATTTATAATTTAATCTTTCTCTCCTTGATTGTATGCATTGGGTCCTATGCTCTTCTTCCAACAAGATCATTTGAAGCTCATCAAGATTTGATTTCTCCCTTTGGACTGCTACGCTTTAAAAGAGGTTCTCATAACCATATCCTAATTCCATTTTAGGCTATTATAATAATTTTATTCAAATTCATTGTTTCTCCTATTATTTCTAGTTGAATGTGCAAGTCTCTAAACCTCAAAATGTATGCATGATTCACTAACTTAGAACTTTGTTAAATTTGATTTTGAGGGTGAGTATCCTAGATATGCTTCGTGATTAGCTTCTCAACAAGTAACCCTATATAGATCTTGGTGTGTTCAAGTTACTTAATTGGCTTAAAATTTTACCTTGAACACATTCATTCTACTAAGATGCACCACATGTTTTTGCTTCCTTTCCCACTCTTGTATTCTAGACTCATTGATAGGTCTCCTTTCTCTACCTTGTCTCACCACCAATGATTTATGACCAAGATATCTTCCATTCTAAGTTTCCACATAGTTTCTTCCATTAAATTTCGAATGTGCTTCAATTTGTCTATGTAATCTTGCCATACCATTGATTTGATTATCACACTTTGAATGTTGACATTAATAGTTGTCTCACCAATATGTTCATAAATCCTTCCACGCAAGCCCCTTGCAATTCTTATAATGTTCCTTCAACACTTTTCTTCCATAAAAAAATGAACTCTCAACCACTCAAATAAACCAGAAACAAAACTTATAGCTTGCACCACCAATATGCTTGGAAAAAAATAATTCTACCACTCTATTCAACCCTATGTTATAATTTCATGATTGAGAATGAGATGTGCAAGGAGGTATTATATATATATAAAATTAAAAGTAAACTCACATAGTTGTATAAACACTAAATTGAATCAATTCTAGGACCAACTAAGAGTAGTAACATAAGATTAAACACCAATGATGACTATAGAGAAAATTGTTCACATGAAAATGCTCAAGGTAGATATAAGAACCATAGATAGTGAAGTTCAATTGTTTATGGGACTACACTACAAGGTAAACAAACAAGAACATTCACCATTATCTCAGAAACTCCAAATTCGGTAGATATGAAAATTTATGAAGAGTTTCCTCACATTCCTCCTCATCAATTTTATACAATAAGCTATTCTTGAGGTGTGAGTTATACACTTTACATCATTGTGAAAGTTTAGGTAGTTAGAATGTAACTTTAGCTCCATGCATCAGCATAAATGATCTTTAGCTCCATGTGTCCACCAAATGATGTGATTGCCCACATAAAATTACATGGTTGAAGGTTATCTTACCAACCCCTAATCTATCTTGCATAAGTGATAGCAAGAGAGCAATGGGGAACTTTTACAAGCATGTTATACATGTCATATAGGCATTCCAATGCATGAGCATTGCTCATGAATTAAAACATTGCGAATGATTATCACTATGCATGGTGAAACTCCCATTTGAACATGTACAAAGCTTCCAATAGTATTTTGCTTATGTAAATGTCATGAAGCTTCAACTTGATAAAAGATTTAAAACAGTAATCACCTCCTTCTCCATGGCTATGAGACTGCTTCTACTTGATGTAATCCCACTTGTCCCTATATAACTCACTTTTGAATAGCACAACAAAGGTTTCGACAAGTCAAGAGTGAGGATTTTGCGAATCCCAAGCCAAGCCAAGCCTTCCTCTATCTCTAGAAACCTCCTAGGGCTTCCCTCTCTAAGCACTACTCTGTCATTCACAGCCTGCACACCTGAGCCTATGGGACCTTTGTGCACCTTCAATCGAATGGCCACTTCACACCATAGCTTGGTTGCCCCTCCAAACACAAGGCATGGCAGCCCACATCAATCCTTATGGAAGACGGCCTTATGAACAAGGCCATCTTCCATAGCATCAATCCACACAAGATCAATAACATTTCATTAAAATCCCTAATCAATGGTGAATCAAAATCATGCTAAACATGTAAGAAAAACCTAATCAATGCAAGTGATGGAAGGTTGCCATAGCTAGGGTTTACAAGAATTTGGGAGAAAAAAAAACAAGAAACTCAGAAATTGGGAAAGATTAGGGAAAAAAATTATGGTTGGGGTGATCAAGAGCTAGGAGCTTTGATACCAATGCAAGAGAGGGGTATTCTTTAGTAAAAGGCAAGGTGGGGGAGATAGCCGAGTGTGTAAGGCTCTTGCCCTACACCGACAGCCTAGGTTCAATACCCGCCCCCTCCTCCCGCATGCCTAATGGCATGTGGTCAGTCAATTCTCGCACTTTTTATTTAAAAAAATCCCTTGCAACACAAAAAAAAAAGAGAGAGGGGTGGAGGAGAGAGAAAGATTACACTTAAGTGGAGTATCACACACACTCATAATGGAGTGATCATATGCACTCAAGGGAGTATCACCATAGCTAAGAGCTGGGAGCTCCAAGAAAAGGTAATTTTTGATTAGTATAAGTTAATTATGTTTAGCACTTTACAATTCACTTAGATACCTCATCCTCTTTTCACACTCACTTATTAGTGCCCATGCCCACACTTAGGCCTATCCCATGTCCATAAGCCATTGGCCCCTATGTCCACAAGCCCTTGGCCCATTATGTACAAATGTCTTTGGCCCTATATTACAAGAATGATGTTCAAGTCAAGAGCTTACCTTAGCCTTGCCGAATCATGTATTATTGGTCCTTGCCTTCAAGTCACAATTGTAATTTCTTGATGTCGGTGCATTAGCTTGTCTGTGGAGCAATGGAGGAAACCAATACGATGACTTGGCTGCCTTTGGTGAAGGAAAAAGGTGAGGTGTACAAGCAAGTAGGTGCTGACGTGGCTGCAAACGTGCAAGGCTGACGTGGCTGTGGAATGCAAGGTTGTAGAGGCGATGTTATGCACGATTGACATGGAACGCGCGCGCACACACACACACACATATCTATCCTTAGCCCATAGAGTTGACTTGGATCCGGATGCAGAGTTGCCTTGGCAGAGCTGACGTGTGCGCATTACTCGTGGTGACGTGTCTGCATGATGGCCTGCACGTGGGCGAGAGGCAGATGGCGCGCACAACCAGCATGAGCATGGGTTTTGTAGCACAAAGAGGATTGCCACGTGCAATTGCCACGTGCGAGGGAGCTTGATGGTTGGACGTGCCACCCGAAAAATTTAATGTTGTAGTCGTTTGCCTTCAAGGCACCACACGTTGACGATATAGCTAAGCCTTTCCATGGCATGGAGTGAAAGGTTGTGGCACACATCAAAGGTCATGTGCCTCTCATTTTGCTGATGTGCCATCTTGGGGTTGTCATGGATAGGCTTTATGTTTTTGTGTAAGGTGGCATGTGTCTCTTGCTCACAAAAGGAGTTGCTTGTCACACAAATAGTTAAGGAGATAGGGCTGGTCGATTCCAAGCAAGGGTTGGGGCTCTACGCTGTAAAGTGCTTCACCAAGCTTTGGGGCTCTACGCTGTAAAGTGCTTCACCAAGCTTTGTTGAGCCTGCTTACCAAGCCTTAGGACTGTCATCTATTTAAGCCTTGGAGACGTTTTTTTTTACCACCAACACAATCCCTTATCATCACTGAGCTTAGAAGAGCTGAGCTCTAGGTATCATTGGGAAGGGAAATAGAATGGTGAGAGTGCACCGTGGAGAAAGAGAGAAAGCCTATGAGTGAGTAAGGAGAGTAAGAAGGAAAAAAATAAACGTTGTAGATGCCCTTAGGGTTTTCTATTTTTCTTTTCACATTTCCCCACCTTCCACACCATTTTCACTTTGTCCAACCCATATCTTTGGCCCATACCCAAATTGTCCACACCTCTTCACATTTATTCCTTCACCCATTTACATGGTTGTGCATCCACCTATCATTGGGTCATTTCACATGCATTGTGATGTGGGTATGTTTTACATTTTTAGGTATTTTGTGGAGGGTGTTCACATGCACTTGACATATTGGGTGATTGTTCACACGTGTGAGGAGTGTCACACACGTTGATGTTTTATGTGAGGTTGTTCACACGTTTTGAGCCTCGTGGTGGTGATTAGTGTGTTGTGTAGTCGATTTGGTGTATTTTGGGCGTTCACGTGCACACTTTGGGCCATTTCAGTGTATGTTGGGCATTCACGTGCATACTTTAGGCCATATTAGTGTATTTCGGGTATTCTTGTGCATATTTTAGGCCATTTAGTGTATTTTGGGCATTTACACGTGCATCTTAGCCCTTGTTCATGCATGGTTGGTCATTTTGAGCCTATTGGTGCTTTTCCACACGCAATGTGAGATTCTTGAGCACATTTAGAGGTGTTTCCACACTTTCGAGCTTTGGTGAGACATGGGTATCCATTACTACCTCTACCCTGCCTATGATCGACATGCTATCTACCATCATCATCGTCGACATCACTATGTCTCCATCTCAGATGCTGATCGTGCGGCATCTGCTCGTACCCTATTACTCTGGCTTTATGGCCATCATCTTGATTTGCCATTTCAGGTGAGGAGTTACATATCATTTGCCGAGTTTATACATACATTTGGCACATCGTGGCTTCGACTTCTAGATCCTTCTTCACTGACATCATGCTATGATGACACATTATATTCATATCACATATGGATGTTTGAGCTTCAGATGTTATTACCTAGCCAGTTTAGACACTTATTTGATGAGGAGGATGTTTGTGCTAGATGGTCTAGACGTTCTACACATGGTGATTTTGTTGAGGATCTATGTGGTTATCTTTACTACATGGATTGTTGGGCATTGCTGCATGGGATGATGTATGTGGGGATCTGATTGAGTGCCCTACATTTGTGAGCAAAGATGACTATATACCTGAGGATGGGTATCATTATGACATGCATTCAGTGGATGATGATGTGGATGGTGATGATTATCATGATGATGATGATGATACATGTACACATGGTGATGGTCATACACATACATGTGATGACATTGATGTATCACACCCACATACCTATGATGATGTATCGTGCACACACACATGATGATATTGATGTATCACACACGCATACACATGATGATAGTGATACACATGCACATGATGCCATTGACACATGTGTACATGATGATGTATTATGTGGAAAGATTTCGGATACGTCCACTACTCCTAGTTTTCATAGCATTCCTGGCAGTATTCGAGTGGATTGAGTTGTTGTGATTGAGCAGTCAGGAATAGTGCATGAGAGTAGTGATGAGTTCATAGAGGTGAGACATCGTAGGAGTATGCATATCGATCATATCTTTAGCATATCCTATGACATTGACTTTGAGAGTTTTACAGTTGATCTAGGTATTTTCTTAGATCCAGTACTATTGGAGATTGATCTATCATGGGATTTAGGTTATATAGGGACACTAGTGATGGAGTTGGTTTATACCTTTGGGGATGACCTTAGTGACCTTGGAGATTCCATTGATAGTGAGTTGACTGATACCACTTATACCTCTTGTGTAGACACTTGGTCAGTTGCTTAGTGAGATGAGATCTTTATGATGATCACACACATATAGAGTGTCATACACATGGAGATATTGTGCATGGGTCGGATCATACTCATACATACATAGATATGGTGGATCATGCTTTTGACTTCTTGAGTGGTGTTACATGTGAGACGGAGGCATGAGTTCACATTTGACTCTACATGAGGCTGACTTTGAGCTATGTTTATTTGGCTCCTATGGAATGTCGACACGATCCTGTGTTCTTTGGAGTTAGGACATTTTTCTTTGGATGCATTCTTTGCCATTTGAGGAGAATAGTTTTCAGATATGTGGCTCGACATTCAGGTGTATCTATGACATATCCTAGTCTTGGCATACACGATGATTCTTTTGTGTCAGGACCACTCGACATTCTAGCCAGGAGTTTTGAGCTTCTTCGGCGGATATCTTTCATGCCAGATTCACAGTGTGGTCTCATGATGGGCTTATGAGTTTTCCTTTTGACCCTGGGGCTACTATCTATTTGGAGTCGAGCTTTCGTTTTGATCCAATTTGCAACTTAGTGGATATGTATTTTATCTTTCTAATGTTGCAATTTGTTAGAGAGTAGAAATTGTTTCACTTTCGACTACAAAGGCAAAAGATTATTGGAGATCAATGTAGCCACACACACATAGATGTAGCAAGACAGGAGAGATAGATGTAAGCACAACGTTGATGAGAAAGAGTGAAGTTGTGAGGATTACTATTATTACTTAGTATTTCATCCACTATCTGTGTATTTAAGACTGAAACTGAAAGTAGACTTGAACACAGATGTTTGATTGATTGATTGATTAAAACTATGATACAACAGGCTCCTTATATAGGAGTTCAAGAGACACGAATGAAAAGACACATCCCATGACCAATAGGCGAAGAGACACATCCTTTGGACGAATAGCTGCAACCATTGGATGAAGAGTTGCAACCCTAGAGCGAAGGGGTGTGACCAGTCGTCGGAGTGTGGCTCTTGATGAAGAGGCATGTCTCTAGAGCGAATAGTCGTGACCATCTGAGTGTAGGGGTCCTCTGTAATCATGTCAATTCAGTATCTGTAACCATGAGGAGACTGTGTATAATGAACTAAGTCACAATCGTGACATTCCCTCCCATTTAAAATAAAACTCAGGGGTAGTTGTTGGGACTCTGGAACAAGGGAAATGATTGAAGTGCTTCTGCATCCAAAGCTCTAGCTACTAGATCCCAAGTCATGGCATTATTGTTGACCATAACAATCTTACATATACCAAACTGAATATTAACTGCATCTGCATCTTGTCTCATCTTTACCAAAAGCATGAGAATCATATCTGTAACTTGAGTAGAACTTTTGTTAACATCATTGGGAACTTCGAGCTTTATCCAAGAAAAGATTGAATCTTCATTTGCCTTTAGAGAAACCATAAGCAAATTGTCTTGAATCTCCAATATCAAGGGTTGTGTCACCAAACTTTGCATTTGGTTAGTGACCATCATTTGGAAATCTGAAAGGGATTCCATTGGCTTATTTGTAACATGGATGTCTTCAAGGGTTGTCGTAGATGAGGAAGAAATATCTTCCATATGGTTTTCTTTGCTTAGAAAGTTGTTCTCGGGACAAGTTATGTCCAAAGATTCATTTGCACCACTGAAGGTAAGGATTGGAGTCTTCATTTTTGAAGAAGAATCATCATTCACCACGGCGTCAGGTATCCGGTCAGAGGCAAAGACTCCGTTTTGCATGGGCGGTGACGAGGCTATTGCTTCTGCCTGGGTCACGGCAAGAAAAGGGGTTGTGGACATTGTATCTGTCACACATGTACCAGAATCTTCTGAATCTTCAGCTTTCTCAACAGGTATTAAGGCTTCCAATGTAGAAGGGGGAGGTTGAGGTCGTTTGCGCCTCTTAGACCTCTCAAGGATCCTCTTGCACAACGTGAGAATGAGTAAGTCTTCAACACTGCCACCAAGAGCTTGCAAGGACTTGAATGTAGGGCATTGCTCGCGAGGGGAAACTTGTCCAACGTCGCGGCGTTCACGACCGAGTACTTGACTAGGGTCGACACACGTGCCACTAAGTAAGCCCATCTTGATATGGGTGATTTCTTTCCAAGATGTGATCCTTTGGAAGCTTCATATTGCTGCTTTGGCTTTTGCTGATAGTGATTCAAAGATGGATCTTTCTCATAACTGTTGTAATGCTAAGAATGTTTGCGATGAGCATGCAGAGGCTCGAACGAAGTTATTTCATGTCTGGTGGTCTCTACAGAACTGTGCTGAGGACAAGAAGCCTGTTGTGGGTGTTGTACGCCGAGAAGTTGTTTATCGGGAGCTTGAGGAGGCTTTGGCTCACCATGGATCAAGTGTGACGAAAAAGTAGCCAGAGAAGGCTTCAAGAGTAGTTGAAATGCCTTCATTTCATGCCCGAGAAGGAAAAATCGGTGAAGAAAATGAGGATTTGAGGCCGCTTTCAACACTTTATGCTTGCTGTAATTTCTGGACAGCAACAAAATTCTGCACTGCAGGGTTTGGGTGGAAGCCTTACATGCCAAGAAAGTCATTGCCAAGACAAGAGGGGCGTTCATGAAGAGGGCTGCAATCGGGGGGTTGGGGGTGCCGGTTCACATTATCGTATGCCCGTTGGTTTTTTTTTTAATACGCTGGTCGGGGGCTGGTTTCCTTGCTGAGGGAGGCGAGAAAGAAGAAGGCGGCATCCTGAGAGCCGGGTGGTGATTTTCAAGTCGCCCACGGTGGCTGTTCACACCAACAAATCCCAACGGACGCCCCAGCGCACGCCCAGCGCAAGCCCGGTGGGTTACTCACGCCTGTTGGGTGTTTTTGGTTTTTTTTTATGTATCAAAAGGGTACGTGGGTTAATTAAAAAAAGGGCCGCCCAAGTTAATTAATGGGCTGGCCGGCTGGTCGTTTTATTAAACCCACGAAGGGCTGCGATGACTGAATCGGCTGGTCGTTTTATTAAACCCACGAAGGGCTGCGCTGGCTGAATCGTAGCGCTTATTGCACAAGCGGCCAATAGCGAAGAGGTGCCATTGCTTGGGGAAGGAGTGCTGCCAAGGTGAAGGGGTACCTGCCGGCTGATTTGACGACCATTCGTGTGAAGGGATGCGAACCCATGCACCAAAGGGCACAACCCAATGAAGAGGCACACGAAGGGCTACTAGCAGGCAATCTCTGCACACTCACCAGCAGGTACGCCACACACACATCTGTGCATCTGTCTTCTATATGTGAATTGAGAAAGAAGGTTTAGGTTACCTCATACTCGTAGATGTAGGTTCCATCTTTCTTCTGCTTCCATACAACGCCGGGTGGGGGAGTAGAGCGGAGAGGGTGAGAGGCTCACAACCGTAGGCCCGGGAAAAAATTTTGCTCCAATACCACTGTGAGGATTACTATTATTACTTAGTATTTCATCCACTATCTGTGTATTTAAGACTGAAACTGAAAGTAGACTTGAACACAGATGTTTGATTGATTGATTGATTAAAACTGTGATACAACAGGCTCCTTATATAGGAGTTCAAGAGAGACGAATGAAAAGACACATCCCATGACCAATAGTCATGACTCTAGGCGAAGAGACACATCCTTTGGACGAATAGCTGCAACCATTGGATGAAGAGTTGCAACCCTAGAGCGAAGGGGTGTGACCAGTCGTCGAAGGAGTGTGGCTCTTGATGAAGAGGCATGTCTCTAGAGCGAATAGTCGTGACCATCCGAGTGTAGGGGTCCTCTGTAATCATGTCAATTCAGTATCTGTAACCATGAGGAGACTGTGTATAATGAACTAAGTCACAATCGTGATAAAAGTGACATGATAAGGTCACTTACACAGTGCGTACATATGCTCAAGCCTCCTAAAGAGGAAAAAGGTACCCTAACCCATTATTAGCCTACGTCCACACATCACTACCACGATTCTTTGGTATCTAGTATTCTCATAGCTCTAACGGATTCATACCAAGGTTTTATATCTACACTTTGGCTCATGATGAAGGATAGCCCGATGATGAGTTAGTTGAATTGCTCTTGCCAAAAGAGAAATTTTATAAAAAATGATCTAGTATGCATGTGGGAGATCAGGCATTTGCTATTGTCAAAATTAAAAAGGTAAAGGAAAATCTTTTTCTCGAGCAACTCTATAAGCCAAATGTAGAATCAACCTAGTCTTCTAGAAAGGATGTGGAGAAGGGGGGTGATAAGCCTAATGCATGGTAAATCAGTAGATAAATTATCTAAAGTGACCTTTAATCATGCAATTTTATGTGAAAAATCATCATATAATGATTGGAGGGTTAATGCCATGTGGAACTAAAGTTATGGGATAATTATTCCTATAAGTTGTGTAAATGGTGACTAAGGATTAGCTTATTATGCAAAAACCTTTCAACTTATTTTAATGAAAGTGTGTCTCTCATTCCATTTACTAATGAGAATAAACAAGCATATAACTAGCTTATGATAGAGAGATCTGACAAACCTTCATTCCAAGTTCTACCTTCCACAAAGCCATGTTTAAGTGTAAAAAAGAATCAGATAATGGATACCCAAGGGTAGGCACACCAATTTCTTGTAGAGCCTTAGTTTCTCATCCTTTTTCTTGTGGGTTCTACTGTTATGGAATTTATGTATGTTGTCTTCTTGAAAAACTAGTCCCAGCAATAGAACCAAAAATATTAAGTAGCATTTGCATGGTGATGGAATCCACATAGAAAAGGCAACTCACTCCTTAAGTCTTAGTTCTCCCACTTGCTTGCACTGAGAGGGGTCAAGAAGAAGAAAAGCAAAGAGTAGAAATCTAATAAGCTTAAGTGAAATGATAATGAAAGAAACACAAATCAGCACGACCTAAAATCACTCACTCTCATCACATTATCCATCCTCATGAGCTTTCAAACAACTTTGTAACCATCGTACTCCAATCATTTGGCAGATATCCCACACACAAATGATAAGGGTCAAAAATACTACACACACAAACAATGATAAGGGTTAAAAATACCACTCACCTATGGTTGGGCATCCTCACCACCACAAATAAGGATTCCCTAGAATAAGATGTAAGGAATGCCACTTCAAACCATACTAGCACACCGACTCGTGTAATGGCATTCCATATGATGGAGAGCCTCAAACAAGACATCAGAAGAATACCACACTCACATGTCTCTCACACATAGAAGAGTACCACCACAAGAAGGCCTTCTAGAAATACCTTGTTATGGTTTTCACCACCCTTTATAAGATTGTTTAAACATCAAGTCATGCTTCTGTTAACTTATCATGGGGACTTGCCAATTCTCAAGCTCAATCTCTCGAAGACTCCAAGCTCCACTACTTGTTGGTGCTAGCTTCTTCCCCTCCAAATCCACTCCTTAGCCATCACAAGTGTTAAGATTCATGGTACCTCCTACAAGAAGCTAATTAGCCTAATGACATACTAATCACATATGATTAACTTAAACCTACGATGGATGGTGCCTAAGTGCACTCATAATGATGAGTGTATGCATTGTACTCAAGCACAATTAGGTTACAAGATTAAGACTAGTACTCATAAAGAGGCTTGAGATGCGTGCAAGTGCTTGTACTTCCATTGCTTGAAAATGACCCCTTTTATATGGGTATAGTACACCTTTGCTTGGTCCTTGCATATGGGATAAACCACTTTTTCCATGTGGCTTCCTCCTCACCTACTAACTCCCTACCTCTACATGTGCTCTATGGCACCACACTTCTCAACACCCCCCCTTGGTGCCATATCTCTGGGCTACTCAAGGTGGTTAGATGTGAGTCACAACATTCATTACCCCCCCTGGGTGCTCAATTGGTTACTCGCAGGTGGTCAGGTATGAGTTACAATGATCATTTACCCCCCTGGGTACTCAACTAGCTACTCTTAGGTGGTCGGGTATGATTCACACAAAAACAAGATAAGATGGGTGTCTACTCATATGGTGACCCCTCTTTTACAACAGATGGCTAGGGTAATGATGGTGGTTTACTCCTTGCTCTTTCGAAGAGCTGACCTTTGGGATTCTCTTCATACTTGGTAGTCGAAGTAGTCTCCATAAAGTTGCCTTCGCTTTTCTTCAATCTGCACTCTTCTTCTTTGTGCCCGAACTTGTTGCGGAAGTTACACTTTGGCTTGTCTTTGAACCTGCATTCATTTTGAAAATGCCCTATGCATGCTCAACACTGCTAGGATTGCTTCCTTTGAATTCTCTCTCCTTTCTCCAAAAGGGAGAAGTCGCATCCATCAAATGTTGGCTCTAGTAGATTCTTCAAGGTTGTGACAAGTGCATTGTATTCCTTTGGCATACTTTTTAAGATTATTGCAAATGCATATTTATCTCCAATTCTAGCATCTATGCCATCCAACTAGGTCATGATGCTTTTCATTTACTAACAAACTGAGCCAATGATTCATTAAAGTTCATTTCTAGACCGTAGAACTCAATCTTTAAGTGAATTTCTTGTTTCTTTGCCTTAGCTCCAAACACGAGATTCAATGTATCCCATGCATCTTTTGCATGTTCCATAGAGTCAATGTTGATGAATAAGCCTTGCATCGTGTAGATGTAAACCAATGAGTGACAATGCTTGCTCGTCTTTTTCAACCCACCCTTCGCTTGGTAAATTTGACATATTCTCCTTTAGTGACTTTCCATAATTTCTTATGCATTAAGAGGTACTTCATTTGTGTAGCCCAGGTGTGGAACCCTTCCCCATTGAACTTCTCTACATGCGAAGTGATGCTTGTTGATGTTGCTATAATAAGGTCTTACCAATGAGCTTATGATGCTTCAATTGGCAGTGTCTATTCTTGTACATTTTAGCAAGTTTGGATGCTTTAAACAGGATGGAATGCAAGTTGTGCGTGTGCTTCCAAATTTCAATTTTTGCTTCTAAGGCTTCCTAATGGTAGCCCCAATGCAAAACTAGTGCTTCTGATGGGTAAACATGCTAAATGCAACTGTAATTACTCACTTGTATCCCCATTTTTTAATTACATATTAATTATGGTGATTAGTGCTTAATACAATGATTAAGTGAGCTAAAATTTGGAACCTTCAATTGAGCATAAGGGAGCAAGCATTGAAGAGGTTTTTTGCTTTAGCTTTTTGCCCTTGATGAGAAGATAAGGCATACTCAAAATAACCAGCTCAATTCGTACAAAAAGGGCGCAAATCGTCAGAGAACTGACGACTGTAGTTTAGCTTGCCCCGGCCGGTATACAGTATAATTTGAAGAGCCCTTTTGTCAAGCTATAGATTATACCATGGGTTATCTTTTTCTAGAAGGGCTTGACCCAATTTAATGCACAGACGAAGAACGGGGAAAATAACCAGACGACGTGTTTCTGCGGATTTCTACGTCCTGGCGGCGATCTTGCTTAATTACTCCACAATGTAACTTAGCAATTACCTAAGGAACAGCCTCCTAAAGTGGCTTGGACAATGGTGAAGAAAATTTGGAGAATGAAGAGATCAAAAACTAGCCACAAAGGGGAAAGAAGAGATAAGCTTATGATTAGAGAGTGATTAGTGGCTTAAACACACTGATGAATTGAAATTAAATAGATAAGGTGATTAAAAGAATCTCTAAAGAGAGAGGGAGGCTTTGATACCATGTTAAAATTCATGGTATTACCTCCTACAAGAAGCTAATTAGCCTAATGACATACTAATCACACATGATTAACTTAAACCTACGGTAGATGATGCCTAAGTGCACTCATAATGATGAGTGTATGCATTAGACTCAAGCACAATTAGGTTACAAGATTAAGACTGGTACTCATAAATAAAGAGGCTTGAGATGTGTGCAAGTGCTTATACTTCCATTGCTTGAAAATGACCCCTTTTATATGAGTAGAGTACATCTTTGCTTGGTCCTTGCATGTGGCTTCCTCCTCACCTACTCACTCCTTGCCTCTACATGTGCTCTATGGCACCACACTTCTCAATGACAAGGAGCTCCACATACATCTCTAAGGGCTCTCAATTCTCTCACTCTTGCTCACTCTCACAATGGACAAGAGGCACATACACTAAGAATCATGACCCTACTCTCAACTCCCTCTCTCATATAAGACTAGAGCACAAGAAATTAAGTAGATAGACAAGTCTCAATTAGGGCGAATGGGGATTATCAATTGAGAATGAGAAAAAGTTACTTGTATACATCTAGGCCTTATTCACACTTAGGTGCCTAAAAACAGTGAGCTTGGCCACTGGCCAACTTTTCTCATAATACAACATTTTATAGTTTTGTTCATGACACTTATTATAAACCATCTCACATGTGTAGAGAAGAGATATTTAGCTAACCCAAAATGGGGTTAACATCCCCCCTGCTTGATGTAGATTTCGTCCTTGAAATCCTTTTTTTTAAAGGCATCTGATCCAAGATAGATTTTATATCTAGATCTTTTGGTTTGTAGTTGCCATAGGGTGTACCTTAGGTAATAGAAGGGCATCCAGAATCCTGTGTTAATCATGTCTTCAAAGATTGTATGCATGTAGGAGGGCATGAATCAGAGTTTGTGGTAGTAGAATATGATGTCTTTTTTTGGGCCTTCGTTAAGTTCAAACTTTAATTGTTCCCTAGTAAATGTGTACACATAATCATGATGTTTGTCAATTAAGCTGATGAGTAACTTGAAAAACCTGATTGTGGCTTTATAATCACTTGATCTGGAATGTTTTGCCAAGATTTTATGATGGTCAGCATGTGCTGATGTTGCTGGTTCAAGGTAGTAAACTTATTATGTTTGAAGAAGGAAAAATTAAAGCAATAATGGGAGTCCCTTTCTTTATGAGCTTTGAATTCTGATTCACTTAATCTTCTTCTTATTGGCATATATACAGTGGGTCGATCCTGAGTATCCATGGTAATCTTCTACAGATAGCGGCCAATTTTAGTACCTCCAAGAAGGGTGATCTCCATGTTTTGCCAAGATTTTATGATGGTCAGCATGTGCTGATGTTGCTGGTTCAAGGTAGTAAACTTATTATGTTTGAAGAAGGAAAAATTAAAGCAATAATGGGAGTCCCTTTCTTTATGAGCTTTGAATTCTGATTCACTTAATCTTCTTCTTATTGGCATATATACAGTGGGTCGATCCTGAGTATCCATGGTAATCTTCTACAGATAGCGGCCAATTTTAGTACCTCCAAGAAGGGTGATCTCCATGCTGGATAGATGCGATAACAATGTATAGTGTAAGTGACATCAGCATTTAGGTACACCCCTTCATATCCTCCTCTTTATTCTACAAGGTACTTGATCCACCATCTCTTAATAATAGTAATCACTGGATCTGGAATGTTTTGCCAAGCTTTTATGATGGTCAGCATGTATTTATGTTGCTGGTTCAAGGTAGTAAACTTATTATGCTCGAAGAAGGAAAAATTAAAGCAATAATGGGAGTCCCTTTCTTTATGAGCTTTGAATTCTGCTTTAATTAATCTTCTTCTTATTGGCATATACAATGGGTCCATCTTGAGTACCCACCATGGAAATCTTCTACAGATAGTGGCCAATTTTGATACCTCTAGGAAGGGTGATATCCATGCTAGATGGATGCCATAACAATCTACAATGTGAGTGCCATCAGCATTTGGCTACATCTCCCCATATCTTGGACTCTTTGTTCTACAAGGTACTTGATCTGTCATCTCTTATAGCAGTAATTGATCATCTAGACCACAATTATAATTTCTAGTAGATCTACTAAGTTTGGATTTTCTACCTTGGTGTGCCTAGCCACATTTTCCCATAGGGTTCCTTCCCCTACCATTGGCATTAATTCCTACATATTTGGCCTTCGAGATCTTACGAGATAAGGTAATCATGACTTCTTGTCTGTGCTTACATAAGCTTTTGATAAGATTAGCATGGTTGGATTGAATGGTGTGATTTTTTGTAAGGTTTTCATTATGAGCTTGGGCTGCAGTATAGCGAGTTACCTGTTCTGATCATAATCACTTCATATTCACTAGCAGCATGCATATCCATGATGACATCTGTATTGTTAGAGACGTCTTTTGGTTCTTCAGTAGGAGCTTCTTATTGTGGAAGATTGTACACACTTGTTGGCATAACTTTTGGCAACTCAAGAGTGTTAGTGGGAAATTTAACAATTGGAAAAGAATAATGTGGGATAGTTTCTTTTTATTTTTTGTGTGGCTGCTTGGGTAAGACTTCATCTACCTCACCCATGGTCAACTCAACCCTCGTAGTTTTGTGAGGTGGTGGTTCTACCTTCTGCTATTCTTTGTTACATGGGAAAAAGGGTGGTCAACTTCTATCATGCATGTTGTTGCATTACCTCAGCCAAACTCCATTGTCACATCACCTCAGCCACCAACTCTATTACCTCAAGCAACTCCATTGTCACATTGCACACTAGTGTTGCAACTAGGCATACCTAGAACCACTTGCATCACCAATAGTTCACTCTCCCTTCTTGGAGGACTAGGCATTTCTCTTATCACATCACTTTCTTCAAGCTTCCTCATGAGACATTTGAGGCATTTCAATATTGCTCCTTGGTAGTGAATAAGTTCCTATCTCTGCACTTTCCAACAGTTCTAACTTTACCACGGTTCCAAAGGTGTTAACAAGGCTTCCCATGCTATTGTGGAAGGTACAACTTCCATGGGAGAACTTGCATTGTTAATTCATCTAACTCCATGGTGGGCTTGATAGGTGTATTCTTCATCCTTTTTTTAGCCTCTTATCCCTCCTTTTTTCTTTGCTCCTCTTGGAGTTTTTATTGCAACAATTGTGCTAGCCATTTAACCACCGTGATTTACTTCACATCAAATCTTCTATGTTGATGAGAACTACTGCACAAAAGCCCATATCTTGATTCATTTCTTTGTTATCGATGGGTAGAGGTAAAGAGGCTCACCCAAAAGAGGGAATCTATAGCATGGCTAAGATCCTAGTCATTAGCTAAGGGTTTTACCACCTTACATCCATGCTTAGTCATGTATGCATTGAAATCTTTGTTGAACATTTATGCCCAATCATCCTTCTCGGCCTTGTGTAACTTGTACAACCTATGCAAGTATATGAAATTGTACTTATTTGTGGGATTCTCCTGCATGATCATGGTCACTACCTTGCATGCCTTTTCCAACTTTTGGTCTTTAATGTAAGCAAACTCCAACCCATTATTTATGTTCTTTTGTTTAAAATATTTGGGCTATTTTGTGACCAGGACATGAACTTTTTTGCCATCAAGGTAGGTACTCGTACCCCTTTTGATAACCTAATCATATGTTAACAAATATTTTGCACATAGCTTAGTATTGCCATGGCAATCAACAATCACTTTGGCATATCCCTTTAGCCCTACCTATTGTAGGTTTTCTTGGAAATCCTCATCCTTAAGCATCTGCATGCATTGTGGCGAGTGGTTTTGGAAATACACCTTTTTTGTTCTACATAAGTTTTCCTCATCCTTAAGCATCTGCATGCATTGTGGCAAGTGGCATTAGAAATACGCCTTTTTTCTTTACATTGTGGCAAGTGGCATTAGAAATACACCTTTTTTCTTTACACATTTTCCTCATCCAAGAGTACCTTGTCAATGTAATCCCCCAAATATGATCTTTTTCTTGATGGGCTTCTATTTGGCCTTATTCTTTGTTGGGGTCCTATCCTTGTTGATAGATGCATATTTAGAGTCAGATGCCATCCTATTGCAAACATTGATGAGCAACAATTTAACCTCTTAAATTATAAGCTGGAAGGATCTTCCCCATCCTTGTGTTTAGGTGTTCAATGTTGGGATGACGCACATGCCCCAAGCCATGTGTGGGAGGGTTTTTTCTTGGTCATGATGGTTGATCACAAACCTTGCAATACCAAGACCTAAGCAACTAGGTTAGAGTGACTCTTTTTAGCTAGTATACCCAAATTTTTAGTCTCTAGTTTCTCTCAAGGCTACTCTTATTGATGCTACAATAATGGATATCATTGGGGATAATGCAGGTGATGCTCTTGATATGTATGCATAAAATCTTGTTTGTATAGTTTAGCCATGATATACTCACAAACTAGAAGCACCAACTCAAGACAAGAAGAATTACATCCTTGAACAACTCTATCGAGAGTTTTTGTAGCCCAACAAAGATGCTTAGTAGTTTAGTAGAAAGTGGATGCTCAAGAGGATGACAACCACAATGAGCCATTGAAGGTTAGAAGTAAGAGATGTGATTAAAGAGGAAAAAAATAAGCCCCGATATCTTGATACAGATGATTGGAGGAGGAAGGCCAAGGCTAAGACACTTAAGACCCCCCCCCCCCCCGCCCGCCGCGCCGATAACTATAAGTAATAATGGGAGGTAGCTAGAGCGAGTCTCGAAGGTTCAAGGCTTCTCATCTCAGCAATGCTTGAATGCTTCCATGCACTTTATAGGTGAATTCCTCACATTTACTCCATGTGTTTATGCATAGCCTTATACCGTATGTGCTCAATTGTCATTCAAGAATGTGTGTAGAAGGAAGCAACCAAATGTGCCTGTATGCAAGATGAGTATGACTATGCATGAAGGCACATAACAACTACTTTTCTTGAGAAGCTAGAGTGAGAAGGTCATCAAATTAATTGGGCCCATGTTGTCAATTGTGTAAGTATAATAGTTTGCTAATTAAGTTTCCAAGCATGTAACTTATGGTTTGGAAGCATGTAATTAATGTCTATATTTATACAAGAAATTTTGGAGGAGGCTCACGATGATGTGGAAGGGGAAGGAGCTAATGGAAATTATGAATGAGTAGATACGCCACCATGCAATATATATGCTATTTTTTGCTCGTGATTTTTGTAAGAACTTACCTCAATTTTTTGTAAGAGTCTTACTTCAATTTTTTGTAACATAGCAATTTATAGATTGTGCCACACTAAAATATATCAATGTAAATGTTTATGCAAATGTTAATACCAATCTAATCATATTTGTGTGTACTAGTATGTCTTGTGAACTATTCTTTCAAACACGTTTCTTTCAAAATATCTCAAATATGAGTACATGTTATGGTACAATGGTAGAATGGGATGATAGACTGGGGCTAGTAGAGTTTCCAATGCTAGTGTACTCCATTTTGCTAAATAAAAATTAAGAGAGTCGGTATAGGCGTCGATATAAGCATTGATATATCTATGCATATCCCAATGCTTATACTGACAGTCCCATACTGATGCTTTTACCCCTGCGAGACGGAAGAAAAAGGTAAGAAAATACTAAATCTAAGATGTCGGTATGGGGTCGTTCCTTTGTAGTGTAAATTAGTCTAATTAAGAGTATATTTTCAAGTACTTTAATTTTAACTTGATATTTTTCTATAGGTATCTAGAGAAAAAAATCTAATTTTTAATATGCACAGATAAAAATTTCTACCATTAGAATGCAAAGATTTATTGAAATGAAGAGGATTATACAAGGATAAAGAGGGGTAATATGAGACTAAAGTAGAGACCTATGTTTATGGCACAGACTTCTAGACTCATTCTCATTTTGACTGTCAATTGAGGCCCTCACAACTTGAGGATAATGAGATCTTCCTCTACCCCTAGAGCGGTCTGCTATGGGTATATCATTTTGCACTTACATGTAGCCTATTTGACATGATGCTAAACTTGGCTAAGTTGTCTCTTAACTCTTTAGCCACATATGGACCAACTTGGGTGTCCACATAGGTGGACCCACCCCGATGTCTCTTAACTATTTGGCATATCCAGGAAGAGAAGGTAGTCTCCTTGGAGTCTACCGCCAGGCCGCTGGGAGAGAGGCAAGAGAGAGCACGACAAAGCAAGCAAGCAAGTCATTCATTAGCCACGAGAGAGGGAGAAATTAGAAGCTTGCACTAGAAAAAGCACTGCGCAAGAAGCTGGCCATGAAGGCATCTCAAAAGATGGCTACGAAGGTAACTTGAAAGTCGGACCTTTCATAGGGTTCTTAATAGTCCTCGCTTCCCATCAAGCTATAGATCACTCCATTTGGATCAATTATTGGGATTTACACTCATTTTCTTATTTTCAGTTGGTTGTAAATCAAAAAAGTCAAAACAAAGGGTACTACAGATTTAACCATCAAAAGTCATCTTACACATGGGAAGTAGACTCTGTTACCTCTCCATAGATCTAAAGATCATTCAAATGAGCTTCTCCAAAAGTCATTTGACATTTAAGATGATGCTGAAGGCCAAACCCACCAAAGGAAACTACGCAGGAAGGCAGCAAGCCTGCAATGAGGTCCCACCCTAGAAAAAGATTAGAGAACCACACCACAATGGGCATGCAATCCCCTGCCTGGCACTTTTAATCCCACAAGCTTTTTTTTTACGCTCAAAAGAGACAACCAGAAGAGATTCCCAAGGACCTCTCCCACCTTCTTGCAATCCATAATTATGATGAAGTTATTTACAGAGTAGCAAAGAATCTCCCTCGCAGAGAGCTCATTCATGGTACTATCCGCATGCTCAAGGTCCCACTTATGTGGCTATACCTCAACCAACCCTGTAAGCAATGGTTGTAAAACACCCTAGTCCACGAAGAGCGCGGTGGGTACAAGAGGCCAGTGGTGGATGACAAAGCCTTTAACAGCATAGAGATGAAGAACCAAGCAAAGTGGTAGCGGCTTTGAAATCCAAGTTTATGGGCCACATACTATGATCTTTTCTAGCTACAACTTTATGTTCACCCGCAACAATTGGAAGCTACTCCAACTTGTAAAGGTGGTGCAACACTTCTATATGATGAGGTCCTCGTGAAGATAAGATGAAGATCCTCTCATCGACATGCTTGCAGGAACCTCCTCTTGTGCTTGTTCTCCCACTTGTGAAATGGAGACTCTTTCTGGACTTTTCTTACCTTATAAGGGCCTTTTCAAATATATGCAAACGTTTCAAGGATTAATTACAGACTTAATCCTAATCTCTTGATTAAGAAAATGTATACCTCCCTGGGCAAAAACAAATATGGAGTTTGTTTTCTTGGGAGATGTAATTTTGATTTTTTTCTCCAAACCCACTCATGATTGCATGCCGGAGTGCCATTTTTTGAAGAGAAATCCCATTTTTTGAAGAGACTAGAGCCTAAGCCTTTATACTTTGACCAAGGGTTAAACACTTGCTTTCTCTTTTGACCAAAGGTCCAAATCAAGGACTCTTGTCTCTATAATTTGACCAAGGCTTAAACACTTGCTTTCTCTTTTGCCCAAAGGTCCAAATAAAAGGCTCTTGCCTTAATTTTTAAAAGTCCTTTCCTTCACAGATATTGCTGACTGTACAAAGATGTACAAGTACTTGCTTTTATGTATTTTTCTACAAAGCTAAAGCTAAAGCTATGGTTAAATGTTGACATGTCTTAGACAAATCTTGATTTTTTAAACTTTTATTTTTTTGGTTCAAAAAGCTGTTCTTTACAAATGCTCCTTTTCCTTCAAGCTGGATGTTGAAGCCCACAATTACTTTAAATTTTTCTCTTAGTGTTGGAGGAAATAATAATTGTGCATAAACTATACAAACTCAAACCATAGACAAAAGATTGAATCAAAATAGAGAATAAGACAAAAACATTGGGTGCAATCTTCCCCCCCAACATGAGTGGCTCCATCTCCCTCATGTGAGTATTTAACAAGTGTATTTCCAAATTCAACCCTTGGAGCCAATAATACCTTGAACATCTAAAGTTGGGCCTTTGCTTTTACAAAAATAAACTTAGTGCCTTGTGCACTATCTTTACAATAGATGAATTGATTTCCTACACATGGAATTTTAAATCACAAATACAAATACAATTCTAGAGCTTAAGCCTTTTTACTTTAACCAAGGTTTAACACTTGCCTTCTCTTTTCCCAAAAGTCCAAAGCAAGGACTCTTGTCTTGATTTTCAAAAGTCACTTTCTGGGGTTGGAAAGTGTACAAAGATGTAGGAGTCCTTACTTTTATACATTTTTCCTAGTGGTTAAGTTATGACATAAGTTGTGAACCTTTGAGAAATCCTTTTTTTTCATTTGTATTTTTTTGGTTCAAAAATCTTTTCTTCACAACTGCTCCTCGTCCTTCAAGCTTGAGGTTGAAGCCCACAAGTTCTTTAAATTTTTCCTTCCCCGTGTGAGTGTATTGAAGCTTTGATACCACTTAAAAACATCAATTAGGTCGGAAGAAATAATAATTATGTATAAATTATACAAAAACCATAGACAAAAGATTGAATCAAAATAGAGAAAAAGACCAAAAACATTAGGTGTTGTCTTCCCTCTTAACATGGGTGGCTCAACTCCCTCACATGGGTATTTAAAAATTATATTTCCAAATTTGACCCTTGGAGCCAATTATAGCTTGAATATCCGAAGTTGGGTCTTTGCTTTTACAAAAATAACCTTAGTGTCTTGTGCACTATCTTTACAATAAATAAATTGATTTCCTACACACTAACCATGGAATTTGAATAACCATTACAAATACAATGCCCGGCCAAAGCCAAAATACGAGCTAGAGAAAGAACATGCTCTCAAGTCATTGTGCCAACTTGAGTTGTGAGAGTGAATATGAATATGTTACTTTAGATTTTTCAACTTGTATAACCCGTCATTTGCAAGGAAGTCTGTATCATTATGAAGGCGAGAGTGTTTGAAACATATCTGAGAAACTATTTGAAGGTGGGAGGGTTTGAAAAATATGTGAGAAATGTTGTAATGCCATGTTAAAATTAAATTGAAATGTGTGTTGTGCCCGAGTTGTTGGGCCTACTCAAGAGTTTCTCTCAAGTTCAAGATGTGAAAGGGTGAATATGAATAGGTATTTTAGATTTTGTGCTTTTGAAATTTGTAAAATCTATCAATTTTTAAAGTATATATCATTTTGAGAGTGTGACAAATATGGGAGAAATTGCCATTGTTCAACACCATGATGAAAGTTCACTGAAATGTGTGTCCCAAGTCAATGTGCATGTTTAAAAGACTTCATTAACTTAAGCTATGAGGGAGTGAATATGAAAATGGTACTCTATATTTGGATGTTTTCTAAAGTGGTGTAATCTAAGTTTTTGAAACTAAACATAATTTAGGTACTGTTTGAAAAATAAGCTAAAAACCAGTCATTGTTCAATGCCATATAGAAATTTCACTAAAATGTGTCTATCCCAAGTCAATGTACATGTACATGCTCAAGAGTCTTTGTCAAGTTGTAGATGGGGTAGAGTGAACATAAATATCATACATCACATTTGGTAATTTTTTGGTGTCAGATAATCATACCATTTTGAAGGTGTTCGAACATCATTTTGGGAGAGTGAAAAATATGGGAGAAACCATATCATTTTCCAGTCATTCAATGTGTATGTAGTCATTGTGCATGCTCTGTCTTATCAAGCTGGAGATATAAGACAATGAATATGAACATGGTACTTCAGATTTGGTAGTTCTTTTTGAGTGGTATGACCTATCATTTTGAATATATACATCATGTTCGGAGTGTTTGAAAAATAATGGGGAAACCATGTCGTCATTAAATGCCATGTTGAAATGTGTCCGAAGCTAGTGCATCTTCAAGAATCTCTATATCAGACACTGGAGAAACTTTGTTATAGTTTCAAGTCCATGCTGAAATTAACAAGGATTTCAAACACTGGAGAAACCTTGTCATTGTTTAAGTCCATGCTGAAATTTTACTGAAATGGGAGTGTCCCCCAAGTCATTGTGCATGCTCAAAAACCCTCGTCAAGTTGGCTGTGTTTTCAAGTCATCCTGCCAAGCTGGGACTATGGAAAAACATATTTTCCGTCATCATTCCAAATTGAAAATGCCTTTTTAGTCATCATGCCAATTGTTGAAAAATGTCATTTTAGTAATAATTCCATGGTGGCACATAATGAATGTGTTTTTCATCATTATAGCAAGCTGGACTCCAAGCCTTACCATTAAACTTCTGAAGTACATTTAACATATGCCACTTCATCAATTTTAGGAAAAGCTCCCCGAAAAAATACCTGCCAAAAAAAGTCCCAAGCGGCCACCAGCTTGATACTCGCACTCCATTCCTCCAAGTGATGAATAGCATTACGGGAGACTTTTTTAGCAGGCATTTTTGAGGGAGACCTTCCAGATTTTCTTTCTAAAATTGATGAAGTGGCATATGTTAAATGTTTTCTTTTTATATTAGAATCATGCTAAAATTTTGTACAACTCTAACATTGCGTAAAAAGTGCACACGTACTCAACTTCAGAAGAATGAAAGCTCACTGTAACAAGTAAAAGGCAAAATATAATTTATTTAGCTTTCTCACTACAAGGAACATTCATGGGTATAAAAAATGATACATAAGTTACAATATCAACCAGTGAGTGACACATACTGCTCTGCCTAGAAAGTCTTTCAAATAACTCACAAGCTAAAGCCTGGACCTCCGGTCTTTGACCAGCAATAGTAGTTGATCTTGTACTCTCTCGTGAACCTCCCAATTAATGCCAAATAAAATTAAGAAAACTTTTTGGGGCCTCTAGCTGCAGACACATGATCCTGGGAAAAAAAACACTTTTAAGAATAATTCATGCTGCAACACACTCAAATCAAAACAGAACATGCAGGTGAACAGCAGGATGAAACTTGTTTTGGGTGCACACAGAATACCCTTATCAGAAGAGGATGCAAATAAAGCACACAACACTAACTCCATGACCTAGGAAAATGCGGAGAACTGGAGCCCCGCCCATCCCGCCTCCTTCGCGACCCTGCTCCCTGGCCCCCTGCCTGCCCATCGGCCCCCTCCTCGACCACCTGGCTTGGTCTCTGGATCTTCTGAATTCCATGTAGTCTTTTCCTCCTCACAGGATTCGGAAAGCAAACAGAAAGCCAGCACGAAGGGGATGATGTCTAACACCCCCTCTCAGCACCGGATGCTAAGTGAACTCCAAGAAGCCAGAGACGTCCTCCTCGATCAAAGATGAAAGATTGCAGAAACAGGTACCAAGAAAGCTCCACAAGCAATCTCCTCAGCAACTCAGCTACAAAAGCAACAGAACAAGCTGCTAGGTACACCGCTCCTCTGGAAGAAAACAACCATATAGGCTGAGACGTGCTGCTCCAAATAATGGTTCCAAGCCCAAGTGTAAGAACACTCCCCGAAGTCGAATGTCGTGTATCCAGCTTGGAGAAGGTATGAAAAACCTCATAACCAACCAAGATCAGATCCTGTATATAATCAATCCTGGGGGAAGCAAACTGCTCCAAATTGGAAACCTCAAAAGAAATAGAGTCAATCTGCTCCAACCTTGTACCAAGAGTAAGTAGCCAAAGGCTGTACAAAAGCACCCTCTGAAAAGATCGGCATCGCAAGATGTAAAGACTCTGTAGAAAAGATGGAGTCCATCTACTCAAACTCCGTACCATGAGTTGCCCAATGCTGTACATAAGTACACGCCACTGAGGTGGGCATCGCAAGATGAAAGGATTCCACATCCCTCTCTAAAAAAAGATATCGTCGGACTGATAAGCCCAACCCGATTCTGATCCAAATCCAAAAAACTCTGGAAGAACCATTGTGCCCCAGGCACGGTTAGCAACCACAAATCCAAAGCATTCCACTGGGTCCCAAAAACCATCCTCCAAAACAAGCAGCCTGCAGAACTTGCAGGGGGAGGGGCATCCTAAGAAACATCACAAAGAGAGGCAAAGGTAGACTTCTCACGATGAGGAAGGAAAGCAAGAATATAAACTGCAATGGTAACAAAGTCCTCAAAAGCATCACACATAGCAGAAGACTGTTCCAAAAGTAAAATCAGATCCCAAGAATCAGTAACAAATAAATGATCCATGTGAAAGGATCACACCTCAAAGGCAAAACACCCTCCTTGTTCTGCAAACACTACAAAGAACACATGCTCGGACAAAATAAACTCTGCTCAAGATCTCTGAAAAGATCACTGCTCTCCTCCAAAATCTGTAAACTCTTGTCACACAGAAGAAAGTTTCCACAGATACAAAACAACTCCCAAAACTAATCCTCAAGTGAAGTAGCTGGAGATAGGCCCCCTCTGAGTGTAGAAAACTCATGTGGAAAGCAAAACGCAGCCAAAACACTCCTATCCAGCAAAAAATAGCACTCCACGGCCAACAGAAGGCAAGGATCATGTAGAAACCGAGAAACCGTGTAGGCCAGGAACAAAACACAGGTATAGATGCGGGTACCCTCCGCTGGCACTACAGGCCACCTGTTTGGATTTTCCCCCCTCCGATTGAATGATATAGCCTCTCAGTTATTGTACTTTTTTATTTGTACTTTTTTTGCACCTAGGGAGAGTCTCCCTAGCTGCCTTGATTGGATCTCTGCTCTGCCTTCTTATGAGCAGGAGAGGGTTTTGTAGCCCAGTGGGCGTTTTTTTATAACTAATGAAAGGATCTTTTCTCGGAAAAAAAAACACAGGTATAGATGCTCCAAAATCAGCAAAACACTGACTGAAATCAAAAATTCATAATCCTCCTCAAGTACCAAATTGCCTCCAAAGCCACAATCCAAACAAGAAACCCCCTCTGCAAGTGATATGTGTCCACTGGAGAAGAAAACATAGCCAAACAAGGGCTACAAACCTGAAAATTCAGGCCAACCAGAGTCCACACCTCCTATGAGGAAAAACGCTGAAGAGAAGGTACCTTTGGGTCCAACAGATGAAGCCCAAGTGAAGGTAGAGCTACCAGCAGAAATCAGTCGAGAAAAACGCAGCAACCATGGCTGCAAATCTGAAAACGCAGTGGTATTCAGGGCAGTAGAAAGGGCTGAATCTGGAAACGCAGAAGAAATAGGTACACCCAAGCCTCAGATCAGCAAATCAGTATCAGAAACCTAGAAACCTGTAGAAGAAAAAAACGCAGCAAATATGCTGCTGCTGGCCTGTACAAAACAGGCGACCAGCACTACAAGGGGGGTATGAATGCCGAGAACGGCTGAAAACTGCTGTAGACAGCCACCAGTAGAAAAACGCATCAACCTATGTGCTACTGCCCTGAAAACAGTGCAGAAAACAGGTTCTCAGAGGTCAAACTGATGAAGAAGGACCACGGGCTGCTGTGAAGAAACGCCTAGAAGAGGCAGGCGGCCAGCAGCACTTCTGAGAAAAAAAAAACGCAGATCTATCCACCTTGCTGAAAACGCAAAAACGTAGGAGGGAGAGGAGGGAGCATCCAACATCACCGGCGCTCTGATACCATGATAGAATGTGCAGCAGAAAAAGGGAAAGTGGGAACACGAGAGAGAGAGAGAGAGAGAGAGAGAGAGAGAGAGAGAGAGAGAGAGGAAACACAGGTGAGAACCTGCTCTCAATATCATCACCAAAAGGAATACATGCCCCGAGCAAGAGGGGAGAAAACCTCGTATGTGAGGGACTGCAGCAAACAATGCTAAGCAACCAGTGAAGAATGAGGGAGGCAAGCCAACTATATATATGCCCATGTGTAGGCAGCCGACTAGAGATAAAATCTTCCACGACTGGGGAAAATACCCAAGACTCCATAAAATGGGGAATAATATGGAAAAATATATATGAGGGGTGACCAACCCCTTTAACTAACATGGTCAGCCCTAAAGGCTATCATAGGACACCAAACAGGAAGCCAGCAAGAAGGGGATGATGTCTAACAAATGGCACCTCCTCGGAAACATGATCACGTCTCTCAAGAACTCTGGTCTTAGAAGACCTCTTTTCATTGGGTCAACGCTCTCAGTCTTGGGTTGCTTCACAACCTGAAGTGATTCCTCCTTTGGCCTTAGAAGCTCTCTTTCCATTGCGTCAACACTCTCAATCTTGGGCAACTTCACAACCCGAGGTGATTCCTCCTTGGCCTTTGTTGATGCTGCCATGAACTGTGCCCATGTTTCCTAGAGGTGTGCCCAACCTTGCTCGTACAAAAGTTGGGCTTGACATGCCTCTCCTTGAAGCTTTACTTGATGTGCTTCTTTCTCGCATTGCTGACGGTCCTTTTCTATGAGTTGATGCCTATACTCGGCCATGATTTGTTCGTACTGGGCTTTGCGTTCTTGTTCCCTTTTGTATCGTTCTTCATCTTCCCGTCTCCAACGACTCTACATAGTCTCATACTCACTCTTCTTTCCAAGCATCATTGCTCTCCATCGAAGTGAGGTTTTGGTGGAGGTAGTAGCAAAAAGAAGTCTTTTCCTACCTAGGTTAGACCTAGGCTAAGTCGTGTGCAGATTCTACCCTACATGCAACCTATGCTACATGCAAAATGGGACTGAAACCCTAAAAACCGAAACCCTAATTTGGTTTTTCACTTTCCACATTGAATCTAGGACTGAAAATATTGTCGCTAGGACTGAATGCAAAATATAAAAACCCTAATTTTGGTTTGCAAACCCTAAAATGCAAACCCTAATTCAACATGCACAAAACGTATGATAAGGGCTGTCCTAGGATAACCTAAGCTCTGATACCAATGTAACATGCGTCGCAGAAGTGTGTTCTTGATTAACGCTAATCCTATGTTTAGCAAAGACACAAAAGAGAAGAAGGGATAGACCTAATCTATTTTATATTGCCAAAAAATGCTATATATACAATGATCTTGCTGCTTCACAACTTCATGATGCATACCAAAGATCCCTGCAACCCAGAGTTACCAAGGAACGAGAACGGGGGAACGTTTCGACCCTGGATACGAGAATGTTTCGAGGGAACGGGGAAAAAGGGCATATCTAGTTTCTCTGCTCTCTCTCTTGTTCAGCTCCACTTACTAGTGCATGGGAACCGTGTTTCAGAGTTCCAAGCATTAGACATCTTGCAGGACTTCCCGACAGCGAGCGATTTCACTAGCTTTCCACATCGGCATGGTGCTAGTACAGTGGACTATGTTATGGCTCAGCCCAGTCTCATTCTCTCTTTTCAGGATTTTATGGTAGGCACTAGGCCGGTTGGAGTGGCACTGGATCATGCTATCTTGTCCTTCACTCTCACACTTCAGTTCAGCACAGCTCCATTGGGACAGGTCTCCACACACACTCGTTATACCTTTACGAGGGAGACTGACACCGTGTACACGGATGAGATATACAGACGCTTATGTGCCGAGGAGCCAAGACGGCCATTAGATGAGCTCACTCAAATATTGATAGAGACGCTTCATGCTGCAGCATCAGAGGCATATCCCCATAGTCAGCCTACACGGAGACGATATGGGAACATGCCCCAGAACAGCTGGTATGATGAGGAGTGCAGAGAGATGAGGATCAGATTACAGAGAGAGGTGCTCATGGGTGTTACCACTCACAGATAGTCACGGATTACCTTCCGGCGCCTAGTGCGACGGAAGAAGAGGACTTATCTTGCTCAGTTAGAGAGGGATTTGTATCAATTATTTATGAGTCAGGACTCAGGCGAGGCATGGAGACTATTCCATGAGCATTCACCATCACTAGCCATTACCTCCACAGAGATTTGGAGTGACCTGTACACAGCACCAGGACAGCCGCCCCTGCCAGACCCATCGGAGCCATGCCCAGAGACATGTGCTTTCTTTACTGCTGAGATGGTAAGGAAAGCTATTGACAAAATGAGGACTGGGAGAGCATATGATCATGATGGTTTGGTAGCAGAGTACTTTATTCATGCCAGAGATATGCTTGCAAAGCTTATTGCTATGATGTTTAACCGAGCCACGTGTGAGGGTTTTCCTGAGACTTGGAATATGTCCACAATTGTGCCTATCTTCAAGTCAAGGGATCCCATGCTTCCTGGGAATTATCGTACCATCATGATTGGTCACACATTGGCTAGATTATATGCATCTATTCTAGAGCAGGAGTTGAGTAGATGGACAGAGAGAGAGGGCATACGTGCTGTAACTTGGTTGAACACAATGCTAATCAATACACTTAAATACACTAAGATTTGAAGGACACTTGCTCAAATACAAGAAGTAAAATTGCTGAATTTGACAAGAGACACACAATGAGCCGGAACGGCCGACCCCTCCCTTGAGTAAATTGTATTACTATTGGAGAAATTCAATACATAGCTTCACGGGCATCCATTGCCAAATCCTCCATGCCAATGCATATGAAATTCAGCATTTAGAAAACAATGGTATGTCGATGTAGATCACCAAGGAGCTGCCTTGATGCCCGGCCCGACTTCAGTGCCTATATTCTCTACCATTTGCTCTATGTTCTACCAAGCAAGGTAGCAGCATCTTCAAGAGCACATACGACAAGAGAAATACTACACAGGGCGGCTAAACAAGGAGTCTTGCCCTTCTACTGAGTAAGTAATGACAACACATTGTCCAATTAGCTTACCAGTCTTCATAGAAGTTGTTGCAAGCGGAAGCCTTCGCGTTGGAAGCTTTAGAAGTGTTGATATCTTCGATTTGCCGCAATCCTTCGCGACAAAAGTCTTCAAGAGGATGAAGGGAACCTTGGGAAAGCTTCCCCTATGGTTCAACTTGAGAAAGGAAGGCTGAAATTAGGGTTTTCAGCAAAAAGACCAGAAATTACAGCAAAAATGAGAGCTGTTTTGCTGAATTTCAGTCATTGGGAGTGAGTAGGAGAGTGATTAGCACTTGGAAACACTCTTGGAGGCTTGGAAAACACCCTAGCAAGTTGGGTATGGCTATGGAGAGCTTGGAAATGGAGAGAAATGGTGGAAAAACAGAGTTTTCAGCCTCCAAAAATCCTCATGAAGAGAAAACACGAATTTCTCTTAATAAGTAAGTGAATTGGGGTCCAATCAGGTGAAGGGACATGGGGAGATGCCCATTTATGAGTAAAAGGGGAGGATCAGGTCGTGGACATTGAGTCTTGTCCGCCTCGGGACTTCAGTGAGTGTGAACTTGGAAGAGGTCATAATTTATAAGTGACTTTTGGGCGCCCAAACTTTAATGAAATGGGAACGCACTCACTTATAAATATTGGCTAAGTCCTAAGGGCTATTTGAGCCTAGATCGGGAAATACTTACCACCTGTTCACATGCCACACAACCATGTCAGCAGACAGTTTCACACACACGGTTCACGGGCGGGCCCCTTATCCGGAACTACACATAGGTCATGCAAGCATGAAAACAGCATGCAATTTCATTTGCAGGCAAGCACATAAAGATGCTATGCAATGTAGCATTGGCATGAGCAGTTTCCGTTCATGAAACCATATAAGACCAGGCGTTTCCAGGCAAGTATACGCAATACCAGACCCAGTGGAAAGCCAATCCTCCAGGCGTTTCCGGGCATGTACACAAAGGCACAAGTCCCAACGGAATATCATATCCAACTATACAGCATGACACGTGTCAATCACCTGCATAGGCATATTCCATAAGCCATGGACACTAATCCAATATGTACATAGTGTGAAAGCAAGAGTGAACCATTCGGGTGGCCAAATGGTGACATTTCCCCCCCCCCCCCCCCCCCGCTTCTAAACAGTTGTCCGCAACTGAAATGCATCCAAATATGTCTGAAGCACATGCGGGCAATCTTTGAAGAACTCTTCATCTACCCATTTAGCATCAATGGGAAGATAGTTCTTAAACTTCACAAGGTAACGCCTCACAACTTTGCCTGCAGCAAGCTTGCGTTCCTTGTGATACACAATCTGCTCTGGTTGCAAGATCTCCTCAAGCTCATCCACTTGTGGTGGATCCTCAATGACCATTTCACTGGGCTCCGGCCCTACATACTTTCGAAGGAGACTCACATGAAAAGCATTGTGTATGTGCCAATGACTAGGTAATGCCAATCTGAAAGCCACTTCATTGATCTTCTCGATCACTCGAAAAGGTCCATAGTACCTGGCTGCAAGCTTAGGATATGCACCCTCTTTGCCATGCCTCTTTGCAAGTCTTGCTTTCTCAAATTTCAGCAATACCCAATCATTCTCTTTAACATCCAATTGCCTTCTATGCTTGTCGGCAGCCTTTTTATGCTTGTCTTGTGACCTTGCAATGGCTGTCCGCACCTGAGCAAAAGCAATATCCAAGTCTCTTACATACTCATCAGCTGCAAATATCTCATCCTTTGTGCGAAGGATGGGTGGCAAAACCACCTTACCATAAACAATCTCAAACGGGGCCTTTTCCGTAGATGCATGCATCGTGTTGTTGTATGCAAATTCCACAAGCGGTAAGTACTTCTCCCAAGAAGACTTCTGATCCGCCACATAACATTTCAAGAGATCCAACACGGCTGAATTTGCAGCCTCACTTTACCCATCCGTTTGAGGGTGATAAGCTGATGAGAAGTCAATTTGGTGCCCATATTATCAAATAAGGCCCGCCAAAAGAGACTTGTAGTCCTGGGATCTCTATCCCCCACAATGGACTTCGGCATTCCATGATGTTTGAACACTTGTGCAAGATATATTTTAACCATATGCTCAGCTTTGATGGTCTTTTTGACCGGCAAGAAATGAGCTTGCTTGCTAAACCTGTCCACAATTGTCCAAATTGCATCATTACCTTGTTAGGTACGTGGCAAGTCCATAATGAAATCCATTGTAATACTTTCCCATGGCTGCGTTGGAATAGGCAATGACTGAAGCAAACCTGGTGTCTTTTGCCTATCAAATTTGACCTTTTGACAGGTGATACATGCACGTACATGTGCCTCTATGTCCTTCCGCATACCTGGCCAAAAGAAATACCGCTCAATCATGTGCGTAGTAGACATTATGTCTCTATGACCAGCATATGGAGGAGCATGGCACTCATCCAAAACCTTTTGCCTCATGTCAGACACCACACATAGGCAATTATCTTTCATGAGATAACCCTCTTTGATCACATATGAGGCATGTGCATGACCAGCCATCAAATCGGCCCAAATAGTGGCAAAATCAGCATCCGTATGATACAAATCACGCATGGTAGACAAGTCCCCATGAGAGGCAACCGAGATAGCTGCTACATACGGCTTTCGTGACAATGCATCGGCCACTACATTCTTCTTTCCTGGGGTGTGCAAGATCTGAAAATGAAACATAGAGAGGAAATTGGCCATCCTCATATGCTTCTCTGACAACTTAAGAAAATACCTCAAACTCTGGTGATCTGTCTTCACAGTGAAATCAGCCCCAAGAAGGTAATATTTCCATATAGTAAGTGCATGAATTACAGCCAAGAGCTCTTTCTCATAAATGCCAAGAGATAGCTCTGCATCATGCAATCTACGACTCTCATAAGCCACGGCATGTCCCTCTTGATTAAGGACAGCCCCTATGCAATTTCCAGATGCATCACATTCCACACAAAAAGGCTTTTGCAAATCCGGAACGATCAACACTGGACCATGAGTAGTTGCATCTTTCAATTTGAGGAATGCATCTCTCTCTACATTAGTCCATTTGAACACGGCCTTCTTCTTTGTCAAATCATGCAAAGGAGAAGCAATCCATGCAAAGTGCCGAATGAACCTGCGGTAGTAAGAGCATAATCCAAGAAAACTGCGGATCTCATGCACCGAACTCAATTCGGGCCAATTCCGAATTGCATCAATCTTTGCAGGATCCATCCACACTCCATCTTTGGACACAATATGCCCAAGATAATGTATCTCTGACAAGAAGAACTCACTCTTCTTTGCATTTATGAAGAGTTTATGCTTATGGAGCTCTTTAAAAACAATAGCCAAATGAGCTTTATGCTCTTCTTCGGTCTTCAAGAAGACTAGGATGTCATCAAAGAAGACACCTGTAAATTTCCTGTACCCACGGAATATGCGATCCATCATTCTATTGAATGTAGCCGGGGCATTTGTAAGACCAAAAGGCATAACAAGATACTCATAAAGCCCAAATGCTGTCCTGAAAGCAGTTTTGTGTACATCCTGAGGCACTACACGCACTTGATGATATCCACTCTTGAGATCAATTCGGCTAAAGCATGCCGATCCATCCAACTTGTCAAGGATGTCGTCTATGCGTGGAATCGGAAACCGATTCTTGATGGTAAGCTTATTCAAAGCTCTATAATCCACACACATACGAAAGGATCCATCCTTCTTTTGAACCAAGAGGACGGGTGAACAATATGGGGAAGAGCTTGGCTGAACCAAACCCTTCTCAAGAAGCTCATTTACTTGCTTCATGATCTCCTCTTTTTGGGATGCACTTACGATAGGCTGGCCTATTAGGTGGTGAGCTACCCGGCACAAGATCAATGCGATGATCTTCCGGTCGTACAGGTGGTAACTCATTTGGTAACTCATCAGCAAAACAATCATTGTGCTCTTGCAAAAATTTCAGCCTATCATTACTAAGAGTGTTTACATGTACATTAGTTTTCTCAATAGGATCTCGTACAAAAATCAAGCACGCAAAAATACTCTTTTTCATTACTTTCTTAATTTGTACATGAGATACAAGGGGAATGGTATCACCCTCTTCACCAGCATCAATTACATGTTCTCGGCCTTTATGCATGAAGGTGATCCTGTTAGTCTTGTAAGCCTTGCACGGATCAATACGTGTATGCCAAGGCTTTCCAAGCAATACATCACAGCCATTCAAAGGCGCCACAAGAAAATCCTCATGATCCACATAGCCTTGAATGTGTATGCGCAACTTGCCAAAAATAGGCATGACTTGCACTTCTCTACCAACAAAGGCAGCCCCTGCTTCAATTTGAGGACCCATGTCCTCCACTTCAATACCCAAAGCAGCTGCCATCTAAGTGGATATGAAATTTTCAGATACACAATCACCAAACATAAACAAAGCGGGCTGATCTTTGAGTTGTCCCCAAGCTTTGCATACAACCCTATCTTTGCTATCATGTGAAGTGTTGCCCTGCACATCCGGAACCATATGCACATTAGGTTTCAGTACATTAGCATTTTCAGCTTTGTTCTTCTTATTTGGGCATGCTCTTGCCATGTGCTCAGTGCTGCCACAAGTAAAGCATTTGCCTTCACGCATATATTGCTCCTTCTTCTCAGCACTAAGACCAAAGTTTGCCGGCTTATAAGGGCGCTTTTTAGCAAACTTATTTTCAGCTTTTGGACTTGATTTGGCTTGGTTTTGGTCCCTTTTAGGTGGCTGTCCATCATTTTGCAGGTTTTGGACAGCCCTCTCTTTGCCTTGAAATGAGGGTTTAGCCTTATTGGATCGACTCAATTTGAGTTCCAATTGCTCGGTGGCGGTGGCGGCTGCGATTAATTGGTGTAAGGTATGACCAGGATACATTTGTAATCCCACTTTGTACACGGGTTGCAATCCCGATTGAAACCTTCTCTTCCTTTCCGCCTCGGTGACATGCATAAATGGATTTCCAAAACTTTTGTACATATGCATTTACCGATTCCCCCTCATTTTGCTTTACCCAATCCCACTTCATTGTTATCTCATTCAATGCATTGGGAGGCAAGAATTGAGCATAGAACCTCTCCTTGAACTCTTTCCATGATCTAACAGGACTCGGTGAGAGCTTCTCCGTGAGCCACCAATGGGCAGCAGTGCCTTTCATGAACATGCTTACATGCCGGATCATGGATTTCTGAGTGCCATTGATGCATCGTATTCCCCATGATATGTGTCAAACTTCACAGATTTGTCTCCGGCTTTGAAGTCACGAGACTTTGATGCATGTGTGTGCATCTCAACATGTTTTCCCCCATGTTTGTCCATTGGGACAGTCCCTGTAATTGGCATCATTTTTGGACCAAAAGGTGATGCATAAGGCATAGATACATGTGTCCTGTAAGCATGAGGCATGGCTGGCCCCTCAACATGCATTGATACATTTTCAGCCATAACTTCTCCCTCACGAGCACACTCGAAGGCATGAGTGGCATGAGAGATACGCGGAATACCTGCACCAACAGAAAATTGCAGCCCATGTTGCATGTGTTGTGCATGTACATTTTCAGCCGGCAATGGCATTTGACATACATTTTGACCACTGCCATAAACATTGCATCCTTCACGGGCTACATGAGATATTCCTGCATGGCGTGAAGTCACTGATTGTTCCTCTCCCATAGCATGGAGATTCATCCTCTTAGACATAACTTCTTGTTCGGGCACTTGTGGGGATTCCAAGACATGTGGGATGGTTGCCTTTTCTGCATAGGCATCCTCGGTACGAGCCAAGTATGCACGTGCTACATCCCTCGGTTGCATGTGCAACTCTTGAGCAATCATTACCATTGCATGATCCATATAAGATTCAGCTTTCTTGGCCTTCAAACGGTCATGTACCAATGGATCCTCGCGGCGATAGAGATTCAATTCTTCTTGTTGTGCATGGAGAAGAGCCTGCATACGAGTAAGTTCAGCCCTCAAGACTACGGACTCTTCTTCTTGCATCTTCTCTTTGCCACGGGACGGCTGTCCCACATATTCATGTTCCCTATTGTGCACCACATGAGTTTGCTCATCCTGTAAAGCATTGGAGGCATGCATTTCATTGTCCCTGCCTCTTGTATTAGCATCTCCAACATTCATTGTATGGCTGTCCATAATGTTCTAAGTGTAGAGATAGCTGGTGTTCACGGTGATCGTCTCTCATGATAGAAGTGAAAGAGAACCGTATGCTCTGATACCAATGTAACTTGGTTGAACACAATGCTAATCAATACACTTAAATACACTAAGATTTGAAGGACACTTGCTCAAATACAAGAAGTAAAATTGCTGAATTTGACAAGAGACACACAATGAGCCGGAACGGCCGACCCCTCCCTTGAGTAAATTGTATTACTATTGGAGAAATTCAATACATAGCTTCACGGGCATCCATTGCCAAATCCTCCATGCCAATGCATATGAAATTCAGCATTTAGAAAACAATGGTATGTCGATGTAGATCACCAAGGAGCTGCCTTGATGCCCGGCCCGACTTCAGTGCCCATATTCTCTACCATTTGCTCTATGTTCTACCAAGCAAGGTAGCAACATCTTCAAAAGCACATACGACAAGAGAAATACTACACAGGGCGGCTAAACAAGGAGTCTTGCCCTTCTACTGAGTAAGTAATGACAACACATTGTCCAATTAGCTTACCAGTCTTCATAGAAGTTGTTGCAAGCGGAAGCCTTCGCGTTGGAAGCTTTAGAAGTGTTGATATCTTCGATTTGCCGCAATCCTTCGCGACAAAAGTCTTCAAGAGGATGAAGGGAACCTTGGGAAAGCTTCCCCTATGGTTCAACTTGAGAAAGGAAGGCTGAAATTAGGGTTTTCAGCAAAAAGACCAGAAATTACAGCAAAAATGAGAGCTGTTTTGCTGAATTTCAGTCATTGGGAGTGAGTAGGAGAGTGATTAGCACTTGGAAACACTCTTGGAGGCTTGGAAAACACCCTAGCAAGTTGGGTATGGCTATGGAGAGCTTGGAAATGGAGAGAAATGGTGGAAAAACAGAGTTTTCAGCCTCCAAAAACCTCATGAAGAGAAAACACGAATTTCTCTTAGTAAGTGAATTGGGGTCCAATCAGGCGAAGGGACATGGGGAGATGCCCATTTATGAGTAAAAGGGGAGGATCAAGTCGTGGACATTGAGTCTTGTCCGCCTCGGGACGTCAGTGAGTGTGAACTTGGAAGAGGTCATAATTTATAAGTGACTTTTGGACGCCCAAACTTTAATGAAATGGGAACGCACTCACTTATAAATATTGGCTAAGTCCTAAGGGCTATTTGAGCCTAGATCGGGAAATACTTACCACCTGTTCACATGCCACACAACCATGTCAGCAGACAGTTTCACACGCACGGTTCACGGGCGGGCGTCCCCTTACCCGGAACTACACATAGGTCATGTAGGCATGAAAACAGCATGCAACTTCATTTGCAGGCAAGCACATAAAGATGCTATGCAATGCAGCATTGGCATGAGCTATTTCCGTTCATGAAACCATATAAGACCAGGCGTTTCCAGGCAAGTATACGCAATACCAGACCCAGTGGAAAGCCAATCCTCTAGGCGTTTCCGGGCATGTACACAAAGGCACAAGTCCCAGCGGAATATCATATCCAACTATACAGCATGACACGTGTCAATCGCCTGCATAGGCATATTCCATAAGCCATGGACACTAATCCAATATGTACATAGTGTGAAAGCAAGAGTGAACCATTCGGGTGGCCAAATGGTGACACGTGCATCAGTGCAGGCAAGGTTCAGGAGAGGTTTCTCCACTCTTGACCATATCTTGACACTCATAGCTATTATTGAGGAGGGTAGATTATATGGTAGGAGGATTTATTGTTGCTTTGTGGATTTCCACAAAGCTTTTGACACAGTATCGAGAGCCAGACTGATGCGCAGACTACAGGAGATGGGAGTGCCCACAGAGCTGATTTGGGGAATCATGGCTTTATACAGGACAGTTGTGGGGCAAGTACGCACTACTCAGGGTATATCTAAGATGGTTCACTCCACTATTGGGGTGAAGCAGGGCTGCCCCCTTTCTCCCACCTTATTTGGGATATATGTGGATGAGGTTTCAGACTATGTAGAGCGGGAGGGTGACAGAGGAGCACAGCTAGCAGGGACATGGATTCCGTTGTTATTGTATGCTGATGATATTGTGCTCATCTCAGATTCTCCAGCGGGGATGCAGCGTCATTTGGATGCATTGCACACGTTTGCACAGGACTATGGATTGTCTGTTAACCTTGGTAAAACCGAGGTGATGGTGTTTAACACCACAGCACAGTGGATTAGGAGGTCAGTACCCACCTTTACATATGGTCAGGAGACAGTGGAGTATACAGATGCATATACTTACCTTGGTGTGGTTTTTAGTGGCCCACTATTTTCCTTGAGGAGAGCAGGGGAGACCAGATTGACCAGAGCTTATGCAGCATTAGGGAGACTAGAGAGGATGTGGTCGCAGGTTCAGTTTCAGGAACCTCAAACAAAGCTCTGGCTCTTTGACACTTTGGTCACTTCAGCCATGCTGTATGGAGTGGAGATATGGGGACCCTCAGTGGATCACCACATCCGAGCTGGTAGCACTGATGGATGGAGATGTATGGAGAGGCCCTTGGTTTCTATGATTTCCCGGATGATTAGGGCCAGGGCCAGGGCCAGGGCCTCCGTACCACATGATATTATCCGTGCAGAGATGGCTACCCCCCCATTGGTAGTAGAGGCACTCACTCGATCAGTCTCCTTTATACATAGCGCTTGGGCTCTCCCTAGAGACAGATATGCTCGCTTAGCCCTGGAGTCTTCACGACAGTTGGCATCACAGGGAGACGGATCATGTTGGTTTGCACTGATGACAGCTTGGTTCCAACTGCATGGCTTTAGTATGGACAGGCTACCTCCATTTCAGTACTCCTGGATGCACCCTCCCTCTCTCTCACACGGGCAGAGATTACCAGACTTATCAAGCAAGACTTGACTCAGCTGGACACTAGGAGGACATGGATACAGCCGACACACGAGCTTGTACGAAGATGGCTTTCTATAGAGATCATCTTCTCCAGCTCACGGAGGATGGGTTTGTGATTAGACCCACCTACATGGATACTCATCTTTCTCATGGGGTACGGTGTGCTATTGGTCAGATGCGCACATCCTCACACTAGCTAGAGATTGAGACTGGCAGATTCAGAGGAGTACCAGCTCAGGCCAGGATTTGTCAGTTGTGCCAGATGGAGCCAGAGACAGAGTTACATTACATGTCACTGTCCAGTATATTATGAGATACGAGGCCGTTTTCACTGCCTGTTCAAAGAGGGTTTCAGACCACTTTCCAGAGTCATGAGATACCAAGATCAGAGATGCCTCAGATTGTACTTGCTGGAGCTGCGTAGACATAGAGAGGGTCTCTTGAGAGGGAGGGGACAGAGAGGAAGAGACACCTACAGAGGCAGATTACAGACTTCTTTCGACCAGAGATTGAGCAGTCAAGCCAGCAGGCATTGCAGCTAGCCCCAGAGTATAGCCGCGCCAGAGGTACACTGATTGATCGGGCTATAGAGCTGCGGCGGTCCAGGCGCCCCAAGATGAGAGGCCCATCTCGACACCGGCGGAGACTACAACAGAGGATCATGACCATACTAGCACGGCATGGGAGACGTCCAGTTAGAGTACTCACCATGGAGGACATTGAGGATATCCGCCATCGACTGATGAGAGACATCTTTGGATAGTGATGTATATGATGCTTACCTTTGTTGCTGGAGTTTTCCTCCCCATATGTTATCCATTAGGAGCTCCTAGTACCTTACTTTTCCTCATAGTTATTGTTTCAGTTTCAGTTAGTTGTTTAGTTGTTTTAGCTTTTCTTACACAGACATTGTATCAAATCCACCAATGGTTGTAACTTTTTTGGTCTCATAGGTCATTTTGGCCTTTTGAGGACGTTAATATATCATTTCATTTCTCTCTCTCTCTCTCTCCCCTCCTGCACCTAGCTGAGCATCTTGTAGGTCGCATTTTCTGAGTCTCCCCCAAAGGGGAGAGGGTACCCTTGAGGGGGGACTCGTTCCACCAACAGCCCTCTCCTTTATCAGCAGCAACACATGGAAAGTAAGAAGTCTTTTGCCTCAGTCACCGCTTTACGATTACTGCCCATTCCTCCACCCGTGAGCAAGCCAACACCATGGGAAGCCTACCTCATGCAAGAACTGAAGAAACTCCAAGGAGAATTAGCAGCACTGAAACACAAGACTATCAAGAAAGATGAACAAATCAACGAACTGAAAGTGCAAGTGCAAGCCATGAAGACGAAGCAAGAGGAAGCACGAGAAGGACCCATACCTACAACACTACAAACAGAAACGACAAACCATGTTTCAAAGGTAAATTCACTTAACTCACAAGATTTTGTTAAAGAAGTCATATCAGCAGTCAAAGAAAAGGAACGAATGGAAAGTAACAAAAAGGTAATCAGAGTCGGTGGTCTTCCTCAAGGCTGGGATAGGGCAGACATAGCTCAAGAGCTTCGAGAAGACTACATATTAGATACAGATGTACTTACAGCACAACTGAGCAAAGTAGTCCCCTTCGTGGACTTAGGAGACCCTATCTCTATTAAGTAAAGGGTACACAGGCAAAAGTCTCCTATATGGACAACAATGAGAAAATAGCAGTGATGAAGCAAACAAGGTCTCTCCAAGGGACAAAGGTATGGATAGCTGATGAACTCACCCCGCTACAACTCAAGAACAGATCGGCAGAGCTGAATAAAGTTAAAGAAGCAAGAAAGAATGGCAAATGGGCAATATACAGAGGAGGACAAGCAATCATTAAAGAATTCCGTACCCCACCCCCCTCAAGAGCAAATCCATCCATGGATGAAATATAGCTATTTTTATTTTGAACCTCAATTTCGAACTAGATGCAATAGAACCCATTGTAATTTAAACTCTTAAGAGTCTTAAGAGTTCATTTTGAGTTATTTTTTTCAGTTTTATGCCTCTTTGGCATCGATACCCAGAGTGGAATGTAAATGGATGTACCTGATCTGTCCCATAGGTCGGATTCTGCCTCCCGTGGACGTTAATATAACTCTCTCTCTCTCTCTCTCTCTCTCTCTCTCTCTCTCTCTCTCTATATATATATATATATATATATATAGATAGATATATATATATATATTCTACACATCTACTTCAGTTTTGTGCGTTATATTCATCGTGAAAGATTGCTGAATTCTAAGCATTGAAGTTACCGATTCGACCGTGAAGCTTCCGCATGTTACATTGATATCAAAGCCTTCTTCAAGTGTGAAGATTCAACCAAAAAAACCAAAAAAAACCCCCAAAAAAAAACTCGCTTGTGGGGTTTCTAGACTCCGGTGGACCACCCCCTTTCAATGTGACTCCTGTCCCTCGAAGGAAGGACGGTTTTCAACCTCTAGAAGTCTCCCACACGCATAGTGGATGGCCAGATTGCGCTCCGAAAAGGAAGTGCGTTTTCTTGCTATGGCGAGCCACGACAACGAGAGAAAACGACAACCTAAACAGGGTACTGAATTGGAAGAGCAAAAGGCACAGATCTTGGCCCTAGAAGAGCGCACCCATTCTCCAGCACCTCTTTTTCCGTCTCCTCTCTCTCCTTCTGTCACCATTTGGCTCCCTGAACAACAAGGTATCCTCAAATAAATGCAAAGATAGATTCTCTTCGGATCTTTCTATGCATTTGGACACCAGTTTGACTGGTGAATCACCCTCGGGATGTCCAATATTTGGGCTTTGCTGATATGATCAGTAGTCCTATGAGATGGATTGATATTTCCAGATGGATGAGAGCTTTGCTGATATGATCAGTAGCTCGTCTGGCAGTGCTAGTGTGACTAGTAGGCTTGGAGTTGTGACCAGTATGACTAGGAACACTAGAACTCGGGGTCATCTAGTATGACTAGACCCCTGAGTGAGATACATGGCTTGAGAACGGAAGATTTCCAATGTATATTTGCATATGCACTTCACTTTATGTATGTTTAAAGATAAAAGATTTTCTAGGTGCATGACTTGTTTTCGTGTCATGCATGCTTGTCCATGTTTCGTCTCGTAGTGCTGGGGACGCCTAGAACTACTGGCTATGAGACTGTGTGGATACCTTTGCTTGTTGATTTGCGATTGGCGTTTTGCAAGCACCAAATCTCGCCGTCGAAAGGCTAAAAAATAATGTCTAAGGCTTAGTTATATTTCATAAGGTGGAGTGTTCACACCCACATTAAAAATGGGTGTGAACACCCCAATGGGCACACAAAATTTTGAAACATCTACATAGGAAGAATCGTGCCATTTACGAAGGCTTCTAATGCTTTGAAATAAAATAATATCAAAGCATGGCTGTCCACGTGTGGTTTGCCCACTCCTACAGCATGGCAATCGACGTAATGATGGTGGCTGGCCAACGTTGACGGGTTCTCTCACCGAAGGGGAGAAGCACGGAGAAGGTCGCCAACTGAAGCGAAAGGATCCCGACTCTCACCTTCTCCTACGGCCAGCGAACTGAAGCAGAATCCGTCTCTTTCTTTCCCACAGTCGGCAAACTGAAGTGAAGGGAACCCCATCTCTCTCTCCCACTCTCCTGCAGTCTTTGAACTGAAGCGAAATGAGTACTCTCTATCTCTCTCTCTCCTGTTCTCAGTAGACTGAATTGAAGGGAAACCCCATCTCTCCCTTATGCCCAGCCGGTGGACTGAAGCGAAGCCCTGGATTCTCTCTTATCTTCAATCAACCGGTGGACTGAAGCGAAGCCCTGGACTCTCTCTTATCTTCTATCAACTGGTGGACTGAAGGAAGGTCTGGCTGCACGTTAGAAGAAACTGACTGCTCACAAGAGTACTCACCTCTCTTCCTTAGCACAAGGCTGGATTCAATATGGTACTGTAGGGAAGAGTGGCCATTTGTTAATAACATCTTCTCTCACACACACACAAGCTGTTGGGGAAACCTCTCTGTATCAAAGGTGTGGAACTGCTGAAGCCTCTTCATTGAATAACTTACATTTGATACAAGAGAAGTATCCAAAAAGAAGGTATGTGTTGGAAAGAGTTACTGCACATATATGTTTCCATTTATGTGTGATGACTAGATGAGCCTAGTTCTCAAGGAGCATCTAGTATTGTGTGTGAGTGGGAGTGCTTGTGAGAGCCACATAGTAGCCTATGTGAGACTGGGCATCTTCTGTGAGATCCACACAAGGCCAGTGTGAAGCTGGAAACACCCCTTGCCTTGGGCTTGGGCAGAGTAACTTGTTTTACTTTGTTTTCATCTTTGATACTTGGAAATCCGGTGCAAGAGCACCCTCTACATGTATCTGTTGTAACACGCGGAAGCTCTGGGAGTCTTCTTTCAGCCCTAAACAATCCTGGAAACATGCTAATGCAAAACGCAGACATGAAGAGAGAGTAGAGAGAGAGATATATGGCTGGAAATTCAGTATATTTATATAGTACAAAAAGGTACTCCTAATCTACAGCCCTTGACTTGGCTGCCCTCTTGGAAAAGGTGAACATCACCAAAATCTGTCCCTAACTGGGACCCTAAGGACCCAACTCCTAAGTGAGTTGAATGAATAAAACTATGAGCACACTTTGCCTTTTATACCCTCTTGGACTTCTTGGAGTGCTGGCCGACCAGCAGCAGTCGGCCAGCCCATTGGACAAAATAAACCATAAAATTTATAAAAGCCTATGCGCCTGCAGCCGCCTCAGCCGACAGCTCCTGGAGTCCTATCCGGATCAGCCGACAGTGCAACCTTGTCCTTCTCTAGTCCAATACTTCACCTTGTGCCCCAAGTCCTAGCTCTATCTGGTCATACTCTTTATCTAGCTGCCTCTTCTGGACCAACACCTGAGAATGTACATAGCATCTTTCATGCACATGACATCCCCCTCTGCTAAACTTGATGACGGGATTCCAACCTATTCTTGGATGACTGTCATCCATCCATCCCTGGCAACCCTTTTCTCTGAAAGCCCCGCCCGATCTCCAAAACCACTCTCTCTCAACTTAAGATCTGTGCATCTGTTCCATCTAGTCCACAATCCATTCCTGCCCTGACTCTAAACACTGTCTTGGTCTTCATTCCTGAGAAATGAGTCTGGCACTCTCACATCACCCCTTGGAGGATAATCCTCCCTTGGGACCGTTGCCCGAGAACCTATCTGGCTCACACGACTGCCATCCCTCTTGCTTTGTGGAACACCACCAACAAACCTCCTGGGAGCTCTTCCCGATTCTGTGTTCCTTGCCTTGGGCTTCGTATCCATGTACTTTCCCGTACCTTGGACCTGTACACCATCATATGGGACTGATTCAGTGTTTAGCTTTGCTAAGCCTGATGCTCTGATACCAATGTAACACGCGGAAGCTCTGGGAGTCTTCTTTCAGCCCTAAACACTCCTAGAAACTTGCTGATGCAAAACGCAGACATGAAGAGAGAGTAGAGAGAGAGAGATATGGCTGGAAATTCAGTATATTTATATAGTACAAAAAGGTACTCCTAATCTACAGCCCTTGACTTGGTTGCCCTCTTGGAAAAGGTGAACATCACCATAATCTGTCCCTAACTGGGACCCTAAGGACCCAACTCCTAAGTGAGTTGAATGAATAAAACTATGACCACACTTTGCCTTTTATACCCTCTTGGACTTCTTGGAGTGCTGGCCGACGAGCAGTCGGCCAGCCCATTGGACAAAATAAACCATAAAATCTATAAAAGCCTATGCCCCTGCAGCCGCCTCAGCCCCGATAGCTCCTGGAGTCCTATCTTGATCAGCCGACAGCAGCCGGCAGTGCAACCTTGTCCTTCTCCAGTCCAATACTGCACCTTGTGCCCCAAGTCCTAGCTCTATCTGGTTCATACTCTTTATCTAGCTGCCTCTTCTGGACCAACACCTGAGAATGTCCATGGCATCTTTCATGCACATGACATCCCCCTCTGCTAAACTTGATGACGGGATTCCAACCTATTCTTGGATGACTGTCATCATCCCAATCTTTCCCCAAAGTCCCTCTGTCAACCATCCATCCCTGGCAACCCTTTTCTCTGAAAGCCCCGCCCGGTCTCCAAAACCACTCTGTCTCAACTTAAGATCTATGCATTTGTTCCATCTAGTCCACAATCCATTCTTGCCCTGACTCTAAACACTGTCTTGGTCTTCATTCTTGAGAAATGAGTCTGGCACTCTCACATCACCCCTTGGAGGATAATCCTCCCTTGGGACCGTTGCCCGAGAACCTATCTGGCTCACAGGACTGCCATCCCTCTTGCTTTGTGGAACACCACCAACAAACCTCCTGGGAGCTCTTCCCGATTCTGTGTTCCTTGCCTTGGGCTTCGTATCCGTGTACTTTCCCGTACCTTGGACCTGTACACCATCATATGGGACTGATTCAGTGTCTAGCTTTGCTGAGCCTGATGCTCTCATACCAATGTAACACGCGGAAGCTCTGGGAGTCTTCTTTCAGCCCTAAACACTCCTAGAAACATGCTGATGCAAAACGCAGACATGAAGAGAGAGTAGAGAGAGAGAGAGAGAGAGAGAGAGAGAGATGGCTGGAAATTCAGTATATTTATATAGTACAAAAAGGTACTCCTAATCTACAGCCCTTGACTTGGCTACCCTCTTGGAAAAGGTGAACATCACCAAAATCTCTCCCTAACTGGGACCCTAAGGACCCAAATCCTAAGTGAGTTGAATGAATAAAACTATGAGCACACTTTGCCTTCTATACCCTCTTGGACTTCTTGGAGTGCTGGCCGACCAGCAGTCGGCCAGCCCATTGGACAAAATAGCTGGTCGGCCAGCCCATTGGACAAAATAAACCATAAAAGCCTATGCGCCTGCAGCCAACAGCTCCTGGAGTCCTATCTGGATCAGTCGACAGCTCTGCCATGCAGCCGACAGTGCAACCTTGTCCTTCTCCGGTCCAATACTGCACCTTGTGCCCCAAGTCCTAGCTCTATCCGGTTCATACTCTTTATCTAGCTGCCTCTTCTGGACTAGCACCTGAGAATGTCCATGGCACCTGTAATAAATAATAAAGTTTTATCTATGGGGGGGGGGGTTCCGGACCCATTGTGTTGTCAACTTCTCTAAGTATTTTATACTCATAAAGTGAGTGTGGGTAAGTGTGGTTGTTACAAGTGAATATGTCTATACTTAGTGTCTTTAATGTGAAGTTTAATATTCTTAGAAATTTGGATTGTACTTCCCACCTTGGTTTCACCTTCCGTTTCCCAGATTCCAGATCCTCTACTACATGACCCTTTTGAAAGGATACGATCGCACCCGAGTTCGATACTCGAGTTGCAGATACGAGCAATGGAGATTCGACAAATGCAAGATCGTGCGGCAGTAGCCCGTGTTGCTGCACAAGACGACGCCAGGCGACGCATGGAACACGAAAGATATCTTGCGGCTTTGGATGCAAGAATGACACCAGCGGCTTCCTCGAATCATTTTCTTGAGAAAATGAACTTCAGTAAGTATAATGGTGAACTCGACCCTTCAACTCTTTATTCCTGGCTCCATCAGTTTGAAGCTTATTTTGCCACAATTAGAAAAAGTGATACTAACGGAGTGATCTTGGCTAGTTGGTGCTTGGAAGGTGAGGCCATTCCTTGGTGGACCTAGTGGGCTCATGTCCACACTAGATTAGGTATGGCAGCTTATGTTTGGGACGAGTTTGTCCTCGACCTTAAGCGGCAGTTTCTACCTCCCCATTATCTTGAGCGACTCGAAGACAAGTTTAGGGAAGCGCGTCAAAACGCGCAACCAGTCCCAGGACTTTCCAACCTACCCTCCCAAGGCAATTGCCTCGGAGGAAAAAGGCTAGAACCAAACCCCAGGACAGAGCACGAGACCTCTCTTGTAGGAATAGACATAATTTTGGGAATTCAGTGGTTTCACAAGTTCCTACCAGATATCGATTGGGACATGCACACTTTCGAGATTAGTCGGAATGTGTCCAAGGCCGCAGTGACCATTAAGTGTGAACCAAGAATCCTGAACTTTCCTCTCATAAGCCATTTACAGGTTAAACGAGAAATCAAGAAAGGCACACAGTGTGTGATGATTTACATCCAGACTGCCCACCAGACAATGGCCAGTGCTTCAAAGAAGTACCAGGTTCTCCATGACAAGTTCCAAAAGATTTTTCTTCAAGACAATTTCCCTCCCCAACGCTCCCCCCCTATAGACCGGAGGACCACAGAATAGACCTCCTCCCAGCTCAGATCCCCCGAGCAAGTTTCCGTACCGCCTTTCCAAGGCAATGGAATCAGAGTTGGACTGCCAACTCCACGAACTGTTGCAATCTGGCTTCCTACATCCCAGTGTGTCACCATTTGCAGCACCGATCCTGTTTGTCAAGAAGAAGGATGGGTCTTCTGGATTGTGTGTCAATTATCGTGCACTAAATAAGCTGACTATCAAGAGTAAGTTCCCGATGCCTCGAATAGATTATATTCTTGAAAGGCTGAATGGGACCAAGGTGTTCTCGAAACTGGACTTGAAGAGTGGGTACCATCAGGTGAGGATTGTTGAGGGAGACATCCCCAAGACAGCCTTCTGTCCACTATGAATTTGTGGTCATGCCTTTTGGCTTGACGAACGCCCCAGCCACATTCAACCGCATGATGATGCGTGTGTTTAGGGACTTAATAGGAAAGTGTGTTTTCATTTTTTTGGACGACATACTAGTATTTTCGGCTACCATTGAGCAACATGACATTGATGTGGAGAAAGTCATGAAGTTGCTGGAAAGCAATGAGCTCTACGTCGATGAGAAGAAGTCAGAATTTTATTTGTTCGAGGTTCACTACCTTGGATACATTATCAATGCCACCTTGGATACATTATCAGTGCTGAAGGCATCCGACTTGATCCGGCCAAGGTGGCCAAGATTGTCAATCGAGAAGTACCACAGACTGCTTTTGACATCCAATCTTTTGTGAGTATATGCCAAGTATACTCCACCTACATAGACAAGTTTTATGACCTCTCGGCAGATCTCACCGATCTGCTAAAGGATATCAAGACTAGGAGGCAACGGATTCGAATGACTCCATGGGCATTGGAGACATTCAAGAACATCAAGGTCGCTTTGTCAAAAGCGCCTTGTCTAACGCTTACATATATATCTCTAGATGAATCCATGAACATGCCCAAATTCACCTTATAAGAATGTGCAATTTATAACCTCATTGTAGTCATCCATAAGACAATAAACCATCAACTCCATTATGCAGAGTATGGACTGGATACTACGACATCCCCACTAACGTCATCAGTGCCTCATGGGAATACGCCTTGTCTAGCACTTACCTCATGGAACGAGCAGTTCCAGGTTATCACCAATGTGATAAAAATCGCAATGGGTGTGTTACAACTAAATGGCCATCCAGTAGCTTACATGTCTCGTAAGTTACTGCCCGCAGAAAAGAATTACTCGGTCTACGCTCCGAAACTCCTCGCAATTAACATTTCCTCTATGGCCGTGAATTTGAGGTTCGCACTAACGATAAGCATTACGGTGGATTCAGACAATGCCGAATGCACAGTGGAGTGACCAACAGCACCACTGGAGCCAAATCTTCCAGCAATTTGGTGGTATGATCGAGTACCTTCAAGGCAAGGCCAACCCAATGGCCGATGCTTTGAGCAAGAAGGAACAAGTGACGGCGATTCAGACCACTAGACTCAACCTCATTGATACGGGACTAGACAACATGAAGCACACGTACACAGATTCCAAGGAATTCGGTACACAGTGGGAACAAGCATTGGATGCCACAGGACCATGCCACTTTTTCATACACGATAGTTGGCTTTTCTACATAGGCCGAATCTCGACTATGTGTCATGAAGTCATTTACGACAGCTCTTCTCCATGATGCCCATGACGCCATCACTGGTGGTCATCGGGACATGAATTCAACTCTGGAGAAGTTAGAAAGGCAATATTATTGGCCAAGAATGAGGCGAGATGTGTTTGCACATGTGCAACAGTGTGACATTTGTCAAAAAGTGAAAGCTCCTCGTGGGAAGAAGATAGGGTTGTTACAGCCTTTACCAATTCCCAAGGGACTTTCCAAGATATCTTGATGGATTTTGCATGAAACTGCCTCCCTAGTCCGGGTAAGCGTAATACTCAGTGCTTAACCATTGTTAATAGATTTAGCAAATTTGTTATGCTTCTCCTATGCAAGGCCAATGTGACTACCGAGGATGTTCCCATTTGTTCATTCGGCATTGGTACCCGATTGGCGGGATTCCTAGGACCATAGTGTCAGACCGAGATGCCAAGTTTACCAGTCATTTTTGGAGGGCATTGTTTGATAACTTTGGTACTAAATTGAATTTTTCCAATGCATTTCATCCACAGACAGATGGCCAGACAAAAATCTACAACCAGTTGGCCTTTGACGCGCTGAAGTGTTATGTCCACGATCTGCAAGGTAAGTGGGAATCGTGTTTGCCTTTAGTCTTTTGAATGATTCCGTTTCTTCATATTATTATTGGCAAGACTCCATATGAAGCAGCATTTGGAAGACCATTACAGTCGCTAGAACCTTGACAGTCTTACCAAGAGATTTTGGAGTCAGTAAAAGATAAGTTGGCTAAAGCACAAGAGGCCTACACTCGATAGGCCAACAAGGACCAAAGGGATATCAAGTTCTTGAAAGGAGATTGGGTTTATCTTCGGATCATGAAGCAAACACTGAAACAGGTGGACAAGCGGTGTCCAAAGCTATCATTCAGGAGCTTCAGACCTTTTTCCATCCAGAGAAAGATTAACGAGGTTAGCTTCAGTCAAGTTAAGCAAAAGGGGATGTCAAGTGCATCCCGCACTTGGATGCCACGTGGACATATCTGAACAAGAAGATGCAAGACCTGGAGTGGAAACTGGTCCCATGTGAGCCCAATCCGAGATGAGTTAGCCAGGGTTCCTCTCTATGTGTCCCGAGGTCAGGTGTGCATTGTCCTACACATGAAGTAGTGCCAGTCCGTACTGTGAGTCTCCCTGTGGAGAGATGTCAGGTGATCTGAGTATCTGGTCTGCGATCGGGCGTCAAACATCTGTCGATGCATGTAGGTTTGCATGTAGAGAAGGGGCTAGTGCATAAGGCTCTACACCAGGGCAAAGCCGAGTGCTCTTGTTGTGGGCATGGGGGAGGTGTAGAACCACCCCCAAGGGGCCAGGAGGGCCCCAGGTTGTGCCCACTAGCCTTGGCTTGGGCTGGAGGGGCTGTCAGCCAGCCTATGGCCACTGGACAGTCAGCCGACTGGGCCCCAAGCCCTAGAGATACTGTCGGCCAGCTGTGGGACAGCCCAAACAGCCAGCCCAGAGGCAACCCAGCAACCAACAGATATGCTTGGGGTGGCCAGCCATAATAAGGTGTGAAAGTGTTGGGTTTTATTAGCATTTAATGCTATATAAACCAATCGTGGAGATTTTACTGCTGGCCGACTTTAGGAGGCTGGCTGACTTGCTGAAACCGATCCCGTCAAGTGGGAAAGACTCCGTTGGACACCCACACGCTTAATAGCACAACTTTAAAACCACAAATTTGAAATGGACAACTTAATACAACTTGAAATTGAAATGAAATGAAATGGAAAAATGGACACCAGCACTGGGGCCGGAACGGGCCGACCCCCCCCTCAATATATGATATATTTATTGGGAGTATTTAATGAATACAATGCTCCATGGGTTCCAAGAACCAGATAATGTCCATGTACATATGAAAACAGTACCAAACAAATAGACTCGAAGTCGAATTTCGATGTAGAAGCTCGAAGCAGAACGACCACTAGTGTGATCCAATCTCTACGGTCCTGTGCTTTCACTAGACTCCGCGGAGAGCGCCACACTGGTGTTCCGAGACCACGCACAGACAGGCGCTCTCGTACTAACGTCTGGCTCTCCCGATCTCAGCACCTTTGGACCGAGGTTCTCCAATAGAGCTTGGACAACCCGGCACCGAACGGGTGTGACCGTAGAGGGAGTCGGGAATCCCTTACCAGATTTAAACACAAAATACTTTACTTAAATCTGAAATTCACTTACTTGTGGATAGCTGATAGAGAATCAATACCCATGTGTACAGTTACATGAGAGAGACACCGAGATGAAGCCACTTGAAGAAAGAAAACACCGCCTTTGGAAAGGAAGTGCAACCTTTTGCCAAAAAGAAGATGGAGCTGCCGCCTAAGTAGCCGGAGCGAGACTTGCTGGTAACAACAGCCCGGCTGCAGAGTGCAGCGTATTAAAGAAGTATACCCACGGTCTACTGGTGAAGGTCACACAACTGGCTGCTATTGTATGCTGCTGAAGATGGCCCACATTCGCTTGCAAAAGAACAAGGCAACGCAACCTGTGTGTAAACAGCCGCCAGATAAAGGGTTTAGCCGCCTGTGAGAAAAGGGGTGCCTAGCTGCTGTACACAGGCGCCTGGCTGCAGCCTATGTGGGTATTCGCAGCCTGTGGAGTGGCGGCCAATCGCCTGTAGAGGAGCAGTGTGGATGATTCAGCAACCGCCTGGTAAAGTAAGCGCAGCCGTACAGTAAAATATGGCTGCTGCCTTTGCGTAGGAAGAGCAGCCTGCAGGAGAAGGTAGCGTGGAGTAAACAGCCGCCTGTAGTTGTTCATGCGCAGCCTGCAGTAGCATAAACAGCTGCCTTTGATTTGGCTTAACCGGCAGCACGCGATGAAGCACAGGGTGATGAAGGCGCACAGAATCAGTATACGTGCGCAGCCTGAAGAGATGTTCGCCGGTTCTCACGTAAGAAGGTGGAAGCGGTGATGTCTACGCTTGAAGGAGGGAGCCTTTTTTTTATAAAATTAAAGTGAAGTTTTCTCTACGCTTGCATGTGGGTGAGGAGTGTGGGTAGGTGACCATGCCCACCCCCACACTCACTTAAAGTGGGGCTCCCCACCTTGGCCCCTAAGTGGGTGCCCAAAGGGGGTGCCCACTTTTAAGTGTGTGTGAACATTAAACCTTATAAAATAAAAGGTTAGAATATGAAACATTAAAACAACATGTGCGACATACTTACCACATGTTCACATGCACCAAAACTCGTCAGAATACAGAGCAGACTTCACGACTCACTGGCAGGCGTCCCCGCTCAGTCAATAACACGTCAAGCAGGCAAACACACAAATACATGTCATGCGAAAACAGTTTCAAACATGCAAAACATGTGTGCATGTGCAAATAGTAACATGGACATATCTCCCGTTCATGGAACAAGTACAAAATATCTGTCGGCACAAAACTGGCACGACATAAAAACATAAAAACCTGGTCTTTCTATGGAGTGACAGTCCCATAAGTAAGACACAGTTCCAGGCACGAGTCTCCCTATGGTTTGACAGTCCCATAGGCAAAACACGGCACGAATACTGGCTCTTCCATGGCGTGACAATCCCATGGATCGAACATAGTCCAGGTCATACACGGGTGGCACCAGTCCGGCTCGCGTCCATACGACACCATCCTGCTAACACACGGGTGGCACCAGTCTGGCTCCCGTCCATGTCAGCAAAATACTGGCCTCTTCACATGAGACACCGACCTGGCCTCAAGTGAACGAGACGCAAAAACTGGAGATGGACCAAATGGTCGGTCAATTGGTGACATCCCCCCGGGCTTCTAAAGAGTTGACCTCAACTGAAAAGCCTCAAGATATGCCTGCAACAACTGTGGGTAATCAACAAAATAGTCCTCATTTACCCACTTGGCATCAATAGGCAAATAATTCTTAAACTTCACAAAGTATCTCCTGGAAAGCTTTCCTGCAGGTAGCTTTCTCTCCTTGTGAAAAACAATCTGTTCTGGCTGGAGGATTTCCTCAAGCTCTTCAATCTCTGGTGAATCTTCTGTGACAGGCTCTTCAGGATCTGGCCCCACATATTTCCGAAATAGACTCACATGAAAAGCATTGTGAATCTTCCAATGACTAGGTAGAGCAAGCCTGTAGGACACTTCATTGATCTTCTGAATCACCTTGAAGGGTCCATAATAGCGAGGAGAAAGCTTAGGATATGATACTTCTCGTCCTGGCCTCTTCCGAAGCCGAGCCTTCTCAAATTTCAACAATACCCAATCACCTTCTTTGACTTCCATGTCCCTTCTATGCTTGTCAGCAGCCATTTTATGCTTATCCTGAGATCTTGCAATGGCTGTCCGCACCTGACCAAAGGCAACATCCAAGTCGCGAACATATTCATCAGCTGCAAAAATCTCATCCTTTGTACGAAGGATGGGTGGCAAGACCACTCTGCCATAAATAATCTCAAATAGAGCCTTTCCTGTGGAAGCATGGATCGTATTGTTGTAGGCAAACTCAACAAGTGGAAGATACTTCTCCCATGCAGTCTTTTGATCTGCCACATAACATTTCAATAAATCCAACACGGCTGAATTTGCAGCTTCACTTTGGCCATCCGTTTGGGGATGATAAGCTGATGAAAACTCAAGTTTAGTACCCATATTATCAAACAAAGCCCTCCAAAATAGGCTGGTAGTCCTGGGATCTCTATCCCCAACAATGGATTTAGGCATACCATGATGCTTGAAAATATCAGCAAGAAAAAGCTTTACCATATGATCAGCTTTGATGGTTTTCTTGACAGGCAAGAAGTGAGCTTGCTTGCTAAACCTGTCCACAATAGTCCAAATAGCATCATTCCCATGCTGGGATCTAGGCAAGTCCATAATAAAATCCATAGTGATACATTCGCAAGGTTGCGAGAGAATAGGCAATGGCTGAAGCAAACCTGGAGGTTTTTGCCTGTCAAATTTCACCTTTTGGCAAGTAATACATGCACGCACATAAGCCTCAATGTCTTTACGCATGCTCGGCCAAAAGAAATACCTCTGAATCATGCGAGTAGTAGGCATAATACCTCTATGACCAGCATAAGGTGGAGCGTGACATTCGTCCATAACCTTTGGACGCAAATCCTTTACCACACATAGGCAATTATCCTTCATGAGATAACCCTCGTTGATAGCATAAGAAGCATGTGAATGACCAGCCATCAAATCAGTCCATATATGGCAAAAATCAGCATCCAAATGATACAAATCTCTCATAGCAGATAGGTCTCCATGAGAGGCCACTGAGACTGCAGCAACATAAGGCCTCCTAGATAGTGCATCGGCCACCACATTTTTCTTTCCTGGAGTATGCACAATCTGAAAATGAAACATGGAAAGAAAGTTTGCCATTCTCATCTGCTTCTCTGAAAGCTTGGTTTGAGATAGAAAGTATCTCAAGCTTTGATGATCTGTCTTGACTATAAATTCAGCCCCAAGAAGGTAATGTTTCCATATTTTTAAGGCGTGAATTACAGCCAAGAGCTCTTTCTCATAGATATCCATATGAAGCTCAACATCATGCAAACGACGGCTCTCGTATGCAACTGCATGCCCTTCCTGATTTAGAACAGCTCCTATGCAATCACCACAAGCATCACATTCAACCACGAATGACTTGTGCAAGTCAAGAACAATCAATACTGGGCCACATATGATAGCATGCTTGAGCTGCAAGAAAGCATCCTGTTCCTTTGAAGTCCATTTGAAAGCAGTTTTCTTCTTCGTGAGATCATGTAGAGGAGTGGCAATCATAGCAAAATGCCTTATGAAACGCATGTAATACGAGCATAATCCCAGAAAACTACGTACTTGATGTACGTTTTGCAATTCAGGCCAATTCCGAATGGTTTCTATCTTTGCAGGATCCATTGTAACTCCATCTTTGGATACAATATGACCCAGATAATGAATCTCTGAAAGGAAAAACTCACTTTTCTTGGCATTGACGAAAAGTTTATGCTTCCGCAACTCTTCGAACACTGTGACCAAATGACTTCTGTGTTCCTGCTCATTCTTGGAGAAAACCAAGATATCATCAAAGAAGACTCCTGTGAACTTGCGATGGGGTCGGAATATCCTATCCATCATTCGATTAAAAGTAGCAGGAGCATTGGTGAGACCAAAAGGCATTACCAAGAATTCATATAATCCGAAGGCTGTCCTGAATGCAGTCTTATGGACATCTTGTGGTACCACGCGTATCTGGTGATAACCACTCTTCAAATCTAGTGTGCTAAAGCAAGCCAAGCCATCAAGCTTATCTAAGATATCATCAATTCGCGGAATTGGGAATCTGTTCTTGATGGTAAGTTTGTTCAAAGCTCTATAGTCCACACACATACGGAATGATCCGTCCTTCTTTTGAACAAGAAGCACAGGAGAGCAGTAAGGTGAGGAACTGGGCTGAACCAAACCTTTCTCTAAAAGCTCGTTTACCTGCTTCATGATTTCTTCTTGTTGTGCAGCACTCACTCGGTATGCGGGTTTGTTAGGTGGAGAACTACCTGGCACAAGATCTATGCGATGATCTTCGGGCCTTTGGGGAGGTAATTCACCTGGCAACGAGTCAGCAAAACAGTCGTTGAATGCATTAAGAAAATTCAGCCTATCATTAGACATAGCATCCACATTTTGATGATTTGGCACAAGACTATCATGCACAAAAACCAAGTACGCTGAAAGACTCTTTTTCATTGCTTATTAATTTGGATGTGTGATACAAGTGGGATGGAATCCCCTTCTTTGCCAGCATCAATAAAATGCATGCGGCCTTTATGCATAAAGGAAATCATATTAGACTTGTAGTCTTTGCGGGGCTCAAGCCTATGATGCCACGGCTTGCCCAACAATACATCACATCCATTCAGTGGAGCAACTAGGAAATGATCATTATCAAGGTAGCCCTGGATATGGATGCGCAACAAGAGATAAGCAAGAATGGAGTGGAAAAGAGCACTCACACTGAGATTTTGCCTTTTATGTTTCATCGCTAGGGATTATAGTTTTGGGTAGCCAATGTTAAAAACTAGGTCCTATGGCTCATTCAACCACTTTAGCTTGTGCAAAAACGTAATCCACAACTAGTAGTCTCCACCTAGAACTGTGTGGTGTGAGTTTAATAGACAAGGAACGATCACACACGCAAAAAATACAACATAAGCACATTCCAATTAAATTCAACATATTGAGTGATAAGCCAAAACTGTTGAGATGGTAAGCTGGACAACATCGACATTGGTGGTTTAACATTCACTCATAGGAGCAAAAGAAACATTGGTGCATGGAGCATAAAATAATGGATTGTGTAGATCAATGAGATTACTTATTGTTATACCCTACCAAAATGAATAGGTTTTAGAACATGGCTACACTATTTTCTTGATATTTTTTAATATCTTATAAAGCATCAAAGGGGTAACCTACACCTCTTTACCAATAAATGCAACTTCGGCTTCAATCTGTTGGTCCCATGTTTTCAACCTCAATACCCAATGCAGCTGCCATTTGCATAGAGATGAAATTGTCAGTTGCACAGTCATCAAACATGAAGAGTGCGGGCTGATCCTTGATTTGCCCCCAAGCCTTGCAAACCATTCGCTCTTTTGCATCATGACCTGTATTTCCTTGCACATCAGGAACTGCATGTACATTAGCTTTGGTGTGCTTGTCCTCGTGCTTTGGTTTGCGATCTGGGCATTGTCGAAACATGTGGTCTTTGCTACCACAAATTTTCCATCCTTGGCATATTGCTCTCTTTGCTCCGGGGTTAAGCCGAATTTGTTCTTCCTTGGGCCCTGTTCTTTAGATGTGTTATTTTCAGCTTTACCACCCTTGTAGGACTCCCGGAAGTTCTTTTTAGGTGACTGTCCACCCTTTTGCTGATTTGGGACAGCCTTGTCCTTCCCTTCGGAACCTCCTTGATCCTGCTTAATCTTGAGCACCAATTGCTCCGTAGCAAGAGCAGAAGCTGTGAGTTGTTGCAACGTATGTTTTGGGTGCAATTCAATGCCCGATCGATATGCTGATTGCAGTCCAAAACGAAACTTCCTCTTTCTTTCATCCTCAGTGATTTGCATAAAGGGAGTCGCTTCCAGCAACACTTTCCAGAATTTGTTAACATACTGTTGCACGCTTTCATTGTCTCTTTGTTCCAGCCTGTCCCACTTTTGAGTGAGAGTTTGCTATGCATTGGGTGGCAAGAACTGAGCATAAAATCTATCCTTGAATTCCTTCCAAGTAGAAATGGGATCCTTGGTGATCTTTTCAGTGATCCACCAATGAGCAGCAGTCCCTTTCAAAAACATGCTAGCATGGCGCACCTTTGACTTTTCTGTGAAGTCCTCATCGCTAAAAGCAACGTCGAACTGTGCCACAAATGCTAATACCTTAGAAGCATCATGTTCACCATGAAAAGCATCAAATTTGACAGATTTGTCACCTGCTTTGAATTCCTTGAGCTTCCTGGCATGAGGCTCATGGTCTTCTCTTTTTCTTTTCCCCTTATCCAACGGGGCAGCCCTATCTGCATGGGCTCCATGGGCCGTCATAGAAATTTCATGGGGCACGGTGGCATGTGCTCCACGAACTCGAAATTCAGATGCATGTGACTTACCTGCATATGGCATTGTCTCTCCATGAGACAACTCAGAAGGCAAAATTTTTCTAGAAGTAGACCTGTCACCATGAGATACATGTCTTGCATGCATGAGACTTTCATGCCCTCCATGAGCACTGGCATACATATATCTATCAGGCTTAGTGTCTTGTGGAGAAGATGCATGTCGAGAGGTGACTGTCACCTCTTCCTTTTGCATAAAAGATTTCAGCCTTTGAGACGCGGGATCTCCATGCTTCAAACGAGGTGGATTTTTGAATTTCAGCTCTCCGTCATCCCCCTCTTTAATATCACCTTTGCGGAGGAGGTAGGCAAGTGCCAACTCCCTTGGTTTCTTGCCCACTTCACGAGCCATTGATTCAAAAGTTACATCTACCATAGCATCAGCCTTCCTGGCTTCAATAGCACTTTGCAAATGGGGATCTTCATGCAAAAACTTTAACTCTTGCTCTTGAGCCTGCAAAAGTTTTCTCATATGTTCCATTTCAGCCCTCATAGCATCAGGCTCTTGTTCAAGCATAACTGTCTTTCCTGGAGACAGTTGACCCTTTGATTCACTATCAATAACCCTTTCAAGGGGCTTGTGTCTACCTCGTAGGGCATCAGACCAACGAGAGGCACTAGAGGGACCCCTCGAATTTGGCACTTCCAAAGGGTTGCCTTGGCTGTCCATTGTGTTTTAAGTTTGCTAAGAGCGGGATGTCCAGTACACAGGTTCGTTTCCCCACTAGGAAGAGGGAAACAACCGTGCTCTGATACCAATGAAACCGATCCCGTCAAATGGAAAAGACTCCGTTGGACACCCACACGCTTAATAGCACAACTTTAAAACCACAAATTTGAAATGGACAACTTAATACAACTTGAAATTGAAATGAAATGAAATGGAAAAATGGACACCAGCACTGGGGCCAGAACGGGCCGACCCCCCCCTCAATATATGATATATTTATTGGGAGTATTTAATGAATACAATGCTCCATGGGTTCCAAGAACCAGATAATGTCCATGTACATATGAAAACAGTACCAAACAAATACACTCGAAGTCGAATTTCGATGTAGAAGCTCGAAGCAGAACGACCACTAGTGTGATCCAATCTCTACGGTCCTGTGCTTTCACTAGACTCCGCGGAGAGCGCCACACTGGTGTTCCGAGACCACGCATAGACAGGCGCTCTCGTACAAACGCCTCGCTCTCCCGATCTCAGCACCTTTGGACCGAGGTTCTCCAATAGAGCTTGGACAACCCGGCACCGAACGGGTGTGGCCGTAGAGGGAGTCGGGAATCCCTTACCAGATTTAAACACAAAATACTTTACTTAAATCTGAAATTCACTTACTTGTGGATAGCTGATAGAGAATCAATACCCATGTGTACAGTTACATGAGAGAGACACCAAGATGAAGCCACTTGAAGAAAGAAAACACCGCCTTTGGAAAGGAAGTGCAACCTTTTGCCAAAAAGAAGATGGAGCTGCCGCCTAAGTAGCCGGAGCGAGACTTGCTGGTAACAACAGCCCGGCTGCAGAGTGCAGCGTATTAAAGAAGTATACCCACGGTCTACTGGTGAAGGTCACACAACTGGCTGCTATTGTATGCTGCTGAAGATGGCCCACATTCGCTTGCAAAAGAACAAGGCAACGCAACCTGTGTGTAAACAGCCGCCAAATAAAGGGTTTAGCCGCCTGTGAGAAAAGGGGTGCCTGGCTGCTGTACACAGGCGCCTGGCTGCAGCCTATGTGGGTATTCGCAGCCTGTGGAGTGGCGGCCAATCGCCTGTAGAGGAGCAGTGTGGATGATTCAGCAACCGCCTGGTAAAGTAAGCGCAGCCGTACAGTAAAATATGGCTGCTGCCTTTGCGTAGGAAGAGCAGCCTGCAGGAGAAGGTAGCGTGGAGTAAACAGCCGCCTGTAGTTGTTCATGCGCAGCCTGCAGTAGCATAAACAGCCGCCTTTGATTTGGCTTAACCGGCAGCACGCGATGAAGCACAGGGTGATGAAGGCGCACAAAATCAGTATACGTGCGCAGCCTGAAGAGATGTTCGCCGGTTCTCACGTAAGAAGGTGGAAGCGGTGATGTCTACGCTTGAAGGAGGGAGCCTTTTTTTTATAAAATTAAAGTGAAGTTTTCTCTACGCTTGCATGTGGGTGAGGAGTGTGGGTAGGTGACCAACACTCACTTAAAGTGGGGCTCCCCACCTTGGCCCCTAAGTGGGTGCCCAAAGGGGGTGCCCACTTTTAAGTGTGTGTGAACATTAAACCTTATAAAATAAAAGGTTAGAATATGAAACATTAAAACAACATGTGCGACATACTTACCACATGTTCACATGCACCAAAACTCATCAGAATACAGAGCAGACTTCACGACTCACTGGCAGGCGTCCCCGCTCAGTCAGTAACACGTCAAGCAGGCAAACACACAAATACATGTCATGCGAAAACAGTTTCAAACAAGCCCTTATCTCAATTTCCATCCAAAGGTGCATGTGCAAATAGTAACATGGACATATCTCCCGTTCATGGAACAAGTACAAAATATCTGTCGGCACAAGACTGGCACGACATAAAAACATAAAAACCTGGTCTTTCTATGGAGTGACAGTCCCATAAGTAAGACACAGTTCCACGCACGAGTCTCCCTATGGTGTGACAGTCCCATAGGTAAGACACAGTTCCAGGCACGAGTCTCCCTATGGTGTGACAGTCCCATAGGCAAAACACGGCACGAATACTGGCTCTTCCATGGCGTGACAATCCCATGGGTCGAACACAGTCCAGGTCATACACGGGTGGCACCAGTCTGGCTCCCGTCCATACGACACCATCCTGCTAACACACGGGTGGCACCAGTATGGCTCCCGTCCATGTCAGCAAAATACTGGACTCTTCACATGAGACACCGGCCTGGCCTCAAGTGAACGAGACGCAAAAACTAGAGATGGACCAAATGGTCGGCCAATTGGTGACACTTGCAGCATGAGAGGGTATTTAAAGCCCAGCCAATATTCATGTTTGCTATCTCATAATTCACAAGGTTAAAAGTACAGGTCAAGATTCTGTCTTTATTTTCTTATTTACATCATTCTAATAAAGCAAATACACCATTCGTGGTGGGGGCCCTACAAACGGTATTTGGGACCCAATATTGTGTCCTCTTCTCCCTCTCTCTCTCTCTCAAGAGGAAATCCTTCCATGGCTCGCTGCTCTAAATGGCGGAGTCAATGATGCCTAGGCCCACTCTACGGCACGGCTGTATGATCACTCTCCAGGCCACCTTGGCCCAGGCTGGCCTCCCATCACTGCCTGCCCACAGAAAATTGCGGATCAACTGCTGAACTTTACCAATGCATGCCCTGGAGAAGGGCTAGCAGGAAGTAATATACCACATGGCAACAAGAAGAACCTGGTTCGCCACCACCACTCAGCCGGCTAAGGAAAGCCTCGCTAAACTCCAATATGGAAGCTTCTTCCGAATGCTCAGAAGAAGAGGGGCTAGCTCCTGCTCTGGGGAGATATCGATGCCCACCTAGCATCCACAGATAACGGACTAGAGTTGTTAGAAGTCATCTCCTGTCTTTATCAGACACCAGGGCCTCTGTTGTGGGTGTGCTCACCCTGTTTTAGGTGTTTTATCATTTTTCCTCACTCCCGTATTTTTTTCCCATTTTTTCCATGGTGTGGGTGGCTGCCACAGGCTAGCAGGAGCTTCTGATGCTCGCCGACTGCACTCTTGTTCACATGGAGCTGGCTGACTTGATCAGAAGGAGTCGTGGGTTTTTTCTCTGCTGGCCGACTGGCTGTGCCCAGTCGTGAGGGCTGGTGGGGCATGATGCGCTGGCCGACTGCACTCATGGAGCCATATAAATAGGCCCCATAGCCCCCACATTGTATTCATTCAGTTTTCCTCGGGATCTTGTGTATAGAGAAGAGTTACACGCCTATCTCTCTACTTCTCCTGTGCTGTCTATTTTCTGCACTCTACTTGCTCTTGTGGTCTCAGATTTGGTTATCATTTCCGCTGCGTGTTTTGACATGGTATCAGAGCCCTAGGCTCTTGAAAGATCTTGGGAGTTTTCTGAGCAAGAGGGGGATAGTTACGTTGCTGATTGGTGGACTGTTTGGACTGTTCGGGAAGAGAAGTTGCAAGAGGAAAGCGGGCTAAGGTGCTGGACAGCCACTTGCAGGTTTAAAGTTTTTTTTCCCACCCACCCACCCTTTTCAGTTACGTCCCCGCGATGGCAGATTTGTTAGAGATGGCTGAGAAGCATGTGAAGATCCCGACTCTCCCCACGTTCCCAGTGGACCGTCAGTTGGACGGGAAAAATTACGGCATCTGGAAGGTTATGATGGAGTATGTGCTGGAGTCATATGACCTTGTTGATTTCATCGTCATCGGGGTTCCACGGCCGGAAGCAGAAGAAGGGGAGTTACTGTCGATGAAGAAGGACCGAGAGGCACAGGCACAGATGTGGGATCGTGTCAACGCCAGGGTCCGGTCATTTATTTTCCTCAATTGCACACCACAAGTAATCAATCACGTAAAGCACATGACGTTGGACAGAGGCATATGGCAGCACTTGGCTTCTCTTTATAACAGGGTATCACCCATGAAGAGGATCTCCTTGGAAGTGCAGATGCCGGTTATGAACCCTGCAAAGTCGTCGACGATGCGGGACCACATTAACAAGCTGTAGGCCCTTCAGCAGCAAGTCCTCCAGGCTGGGAAGGAGATATTATCTAAAGACATGGCCATTACTTTGCTGTCCCACTTGCCTCCTCAGTATTCCGCTTTCTACTACTCCTTGATTACGAGTGGCAGGCTCAACACCATTACCTGGGAGGAGCTTGTGCCCATGGTCTTGGACCAGAAGGAACGTTTCACAAACTCTCCTCACGGTGGAGGTTCGGAGGCCTTAACTGGCCAACGGTCGAAAGGCCGGAACAACAACAAGGGCAAAGGGAAGGCTTCACCGGAGAAGTCTTCTGAGAAGAAGCCTGACTCAAAACGAGAGAAACTAGAGGCCGAACGATCCTGCAATGATTGTGGCGAGAAAGGCCACTATTGGAGGAAGTGTCCTAAGCGGACTAGGAAGAGTGCTGATTCTTCAGCCTCAGATGCAAAGACTCTTGCATTTGTGCACTTAGAGATGATGGACTCCGATGCTTCATCGTCTTCTTTGATGTCCAATCGCCTTCTATTTTTGTCAACAACCTTTTTATGCCTATCTTGAGATCTAGCAATAGCTGTTCGTACTTGTGCAAAGGCTACACTTCTCTAGACTGTGCAACACGGGGTGGCACACTTAGGCGCACATTCTATGATGACCTCACCATCTTTACACGGCGCCATTCATGCTATTGCGGGCCATGCATCAACGGTGACTACTCATTGCGCGAGATGGGAGAGTGGGCTAATCCTCAGTTGGAGTAGGTGTTGAGGCGAGAGCGAGGAGCGTTACCCCCCACCACGTTTGATCCTTGCACACTACCTGAGGGAGCATATCATGATTGTTTGACAGATATTTTGACGATGAGTGATGTTTTTGCAGTCATTGCCGAGGAGGACAATGAGGAGGAGGTGGACTACTACATTATGGAATGCACTAGGCCCAAGTGCACACTTGAGTGTGATGTGACTGATGATTATAGATTCTCATCTGATGCCCACAGCATAATAGTTGCAGGTCACTACTATGAGCAGGGTTACATGTGCAAGGGCAGCATCAAGTTTGTGCAATATGAGTGGATCAAGGAGGAGATTATATACTCTCATCTTGTTCTTGCTATGAAACTCACACTTTGGCGAGTTAATAGCAAGAAGGGAGCCCCCCATGGTGCTCCTTAGCCCAACACGAGCATCTTGAGAATCTTGGAGACCCTTAGAGCTAGAGAGTCTGCTAATTGATATTGGAGCCTCCTCCCTCTTTTTTGTTGTATCTACAGTCCTTTTTTTGGTATCTTTCTCTCAGTTTGTATCTTCTACACATATATATGGCATTGCCGCCACTAGACCCACAGGGGCCTGGGGCCATGTGAATGTATTATCATTATGATTTAATGAGTTATGATAGCCATAAGCTTCAAATTGTTCACTCTTGTGTTTTTATGCACAAGTTTAACTTTTATACATGAAATTCGTGGTTCCTAGGGTTAAAAACTATATATACAGGCCATAATTATAGCTGAAAAAATTAGTGAATAAAAAACTTATTTTAAAAACTTTTCCAAAAATAAAAAACGTTTTTAAAAGTATAAAACTCGTATAATACTTCATGTTTTAAAAACGTCTGGCAACTATGATGCTTACATGTCTTATTTTTTACTTTTCAGAAAAAGCCTTGTCACAGAATGCGATATCAAACTGAGCAACATAATCCATCACCTTGGAAGCATATCACTCCCCATGGTTAGCTTCAAACTTGACGGATTTGTCACCTTCGTTTGAGCCTTCTTGTATTAGGCTCTTCCTCCTCTCTTTCTCTTACCCCTATCCAATGCATGGGCCATAGTCATAGGGGATGACCATCCCAGGCCTTCGGGACAAGGGAACGCCGTCCCGGCCTCCCTTTCACGATACCATTCCCTTGGTGCCTGTTTGAGCCTATAAAGACTCTTTTTCAACTTGCATACAAGCTTCTCCTTTCCATTCACTGCATAACCCTCTGGCTGTTGCATATATATCTCCTCATGGAGATCACCGTGAAGAAAAGCAGTCTTCACATCCATTTGAATCAAATCCAGATCATCATGAGCAACCAAAGCTAATACAACTCTAACTGTGGTCATTTTGACCACTGGAGAGAAGATCTCATCAAAGTCCACACCATATTCCTGCTTGAAGCCCTTAGCCACTAACCTGGCTTGTATCTTCCTGCTTGAAGCCCTTAGCCACTAACCTGGCTTTGCATCAAGTGCAACTTTGAGCCTGTAAACTCACTTGCATGGCAAAACCTTCTTGCCTGTAGGCAAATGCACCAACTTCCATGTTCCATTTTTGTGCAGAGAATCCATCTCTGACTTCATGGCACGCTCCCAAAGAACCTTGTCTGCCCTCTGTAAAGCCTCCTTATAACATGAGGGCTCCCCATAGTCAATGAGCATCAAGTAATCAACCCCTCGAACAAACCTGTCAGGGGGTCTGGAGGGTCCTGTGGACCTCCGTACCCAATGACCATCATTTGCAGGTTGCTGTCCAGCCTGCATATCACCTATTGGTGGCTCCTGTTCCATGCCATAAGGTTGAAAGATCATGCCCGGTATCTCCTCTAACTGTGGGATATCCATAGGGATATCTTCTGCCATCTCTAGCTGTCCATTTGGACCATTTTCAGCACCATTTAAGGGCTGGTGGCGCTGCTGTAATGGCTGATTTACAGCCCTTGGTTGTTGTCCATGATGTCCATCATCATCAAAGATGACTCTGCCAGGCTCCTGTTGCCTTGCAGGCTCCTTATACATGCATGTTTCATCAAAAATGACATCATTGCTACATATAATCTTTCTATTCACTGGATCCCAAAGTCTATACCCCATTTCACCTCTGTCACCATATCCTAGGAATATGCATTTGTGAGACTTAGGATCAAGTTTGGTGCGCATTTCCCTCCTGCGTCCTGCGTATGTGCACGTACGCAACGCAACCAAACACTCTCAAGTGCTTGTAGGACGGAGGCTTCCCTGTCCATACTTCCTCTGGCACTTTCCCACCAAGCCTCGTGTTAGGTGACCTTTTTATAAGATGAACGGCTGTCATAACACCTTCAGCCCAAAAACCATGAGGTAGCGCAGCAAGTGACAACATAGAACGGACCTTCTCCTGAATGGTCCTATTCATCCTCTCTGCTGTCCCGTTTTGTGGAGGATCATAAGGAGTAGAGAGCTCCCTCTTGATGCCTTTAGTATCACAAAAGTCCTGAAACTGTTTGGACATATACTCTCCACCATTGTCGGAACGCAAAGCCTTCAGTGTTTTGCCAGTTTGATTCTCAACATGAGCAACAAACTTCTCAAACACTGAGAATGTATCACTCTTCAAACGAAGAGGATAAACCCACACCTTGCATGTGGCATCATCAATAAAAGACACAAAATATTTTGCCCCTCCCAAAGAAAGCTGAGGCATCTCACATACATCTGTATGCACAAGCTCTAACTGAGCATCTTTCTGTCCAAGAGCTTTCTTGTGGGGGCACTGGAGTTGCCTGCCATATATACAATGCTCACAAAACTGAAAACTTGAGAACTTTAAAGAAGGCAAGTAACCAAAACAAGACAATTGCTCCATTCCCTTGACACTCATGTGTCCCAACCGGCTATGCCACATAGAGATTTCCGGCAGCTCGGTTGCATTTACATTAGCATGGTGACAAACACCAGCATGCATGAAGTAAAGAGTGTCCACCTTAGAGCCTCTGGCAACAACCAGTGAGCCCTTACTAATCTTCCACTTTCCACGACCAAATGTGGTAACATAATCAGCATCATCAAGCTGTCCAGTAGAAAGCAGGTTCTTCTTGATCTCAGGCACATGCCTGACATCATGGAGCATAAGCTGTGAGCCATCTGAAAACACAAGCCTCACATCACCTCTGCCAAGAATCTTGCATGCATGGTTATCACCCAAATAAACTACTCCTTCATTGCCAGCAGTATACCTGACAAACAAGTCTCTACAACCTGTGACATGAAAGGAGGCACCTGAATCAATGATCCATGAGTGCATACCATGACCATCTCCTGTAAGAAGTGAATGGGCATCAAGTGAAGACGTGAATAGGACCTCATCCTCACTGTCACTGCATGTGACACATTGACTTCTTCAATCCTGACTCCACTTTTGCCCTTTGGCTTTGCATCTTTGTCTTTGTCTTTTCCTTTGTCCTTTTCCTTTTGATCATTCTTTCATTTGTAGCATTGCTTTTTGAAGTGTCCCTTCTTGCCACAATAATGGCATTCCAAGTCCTTTTTGGAGCGGGACTTGCTCCTTCCCCGTTCTTGGCTTTTACCCCTTTGCTGGGATCTCCCACGTGCATTCATTGCATTGGACTTTCCAACAGAATTGTTCTTCCTGTTCATCTCTGAAGAAGAGCACCCTCCACATCTGCATATGACAGCATAGCATTTGAATTGCTAGTGTGGCTGTCCTGAATGTGTCCCAACTCTCTGGCAAAGTGCATAAGAGAAAGGTGGCTTTGAACTCATCGTCCATTGCCAACTTTTGATTGATTACCTGGCTGACAACACCATTAAACTCATTTAGATGGGCTGTCATAGACGCCCCTTCCTTCATTTGAAGACCTATGAGTTTCTTCAACCAATACACTTTTCTTGAGGCACTTTGCTGGGCATACAAGTCCTGCAATCTTTGCCACATTCCCCAAGCTGTCTTCTCTTCACGAATGCTGAAAAGTAAAGAGTGACACAGACAACATGATAGTAGATCTTGCCAGCTCATCCATATCTTCCCATTCTTCAGCAGTAAGAGAAGCGGGCATTACACCCCTTTCTTTGATGGGCTTGTGTTGCTTCTTCTGGAGCAACACATTATAGCACTGGGTTTGCCAAATGTCATAATTATGTGAGCCTTCAAGCTTCTTGATGTGAAGCAATGAAGAGCTCTCACCTGTGGTTGCCATAGCTATATGCAACGTGTCACAGTCAATGCCTGACTCCCTGCAAGATGTGCAAACACTGCACCAAAAGCACACAAAGTGCTCACAGTTGTTCTCCCAAAGTTTATCTCCCACTACGGAAGCACAAATGCAACTCTACTCCCACTGTATGTGATTAAATCACCAAAATCTGGTTGCTGCAGATTTAGGACAGCACCTTAGATGTGCTCTGTTTCCCTTCCAAAGTACTGTACAACAGTACTAAGTGCTCACCAATGATGTACCAAACCTGTACCGGCAAGTACAGCAACTGAAAATGAGCCTTTTCCTCACTCAAATCAATGTACAGCCATGCCAAAACTTGTACAAAGTTGTACCAAATCTGTACCAACAAGTACAGCAACAATAAATGCTCTCCTGGCTGTCCAAATGAGTGAAAATCAGACTTATACAGTCCCCACCACTGCATACAACAGTCCCGAACAGAAATTGGGCAAAAGCCCCTTGACTGCAAGTGGATTTCTGAGGATTCAAGGCATAAAAGTCTTGCCTGCTGCTTTGCCAAGCTCAACAAGCATAAAATCTTGAAAAGCCCCTTGATTTAAGATCAATTTCTGATCATACATGGTACATCGAGTGCTTGACAGGCATCAACACATTGCCCAAAGCATCAAATGCGAGTGCCTGCATGCAAATCAACCCAATCGGCACAAAAGCCCTTTGATCTGCACTGCAATTTAGGCCCGAATGTGAGATTGCTCACATCATACAGCATGTATGAATGCCCAATTGCACAATTACATCAAAAGCCCCAAATTTTGACATCCAATTTCCTGCAAATTGATCCTGAATGTGACCAATGTCACCCAATTTTGCCAATTTTGCTCAAAATTTGAGCAATTTGGCACCTGTACCTGCTCAATTGATGATTGTACCTGCTCAATTGCAAATCCCAAAAAAAAATTGAAGCATGTACCTCTGAAATTCTTGATTGCAGAAAAGGGGGGTTCGTGCTGATGCTGCTGCAAAAAAATTGTGCAGATAAGCGATAGCTGAGGAGCTCTGGTCGTATGCCTGGTCGCTTCTTCTCCAGGCGGAACAGGCGGAACAGGTATTGGTGCGTAGCTCTCCTCGTTGTGTGCAACACAGTAGACGACCGCAAGCTGTGACATGCGTAGCTCTCGTCGTGGTGTGCAACACAGTAGACGACCGCAAGCTGTGACACGCGTAGCTCTCCTAGTGGGCGACAGGACCTCCACGGGCGCAGAAGACGTCGGGTGACGAGTTGCGCTATCGAGGTCGGCGACGCACGGCGCCCGACTCCTCTAGCTGCGCGCGAAACTGCAGCACGGCGCCCGACTCCTACTGAAGGGAGCTTCACAACGCGCTCCACCTGACCTTTGCCACGTGCTCTTTTCTCAGTCCGAGGCTTTCGAAGATTGCCTGGTAGAGAAGCGCTCCGCTATGCACGTGACCTGTCATGAAATCTGGCAAACAACGGAAACGAGGCGTGCTGAGGGCGCCTGCCTGCGATAACTCAAAATGTAAAGTAGCCCCTTCTAAGGCTACAGAGTTGATGTCGCATTTCTAATTGATCTCCTGCCTGCTGCGCTCTGCAGAACCCAAGAAAACTCGAAAAAAAAAAGGTGTAGCAACATGGGAACGCACTCTCAAATTAGAGGAATCTTGAAACCCTAAAACACAGCCTGCTCTTATACCAGTTGAATGGAGAATTAGGGTTTCACGTGGGAGACATACACAGAGAGAAGGGAGAGAGAGAGAGAGAGAGAGACATGTGGGGATAAGTCAACTCAAGATATGAGTGTGTGACTCCCCTATCACACATGTATATTTGCACTAGTACACATAGTGCACTTAGTACATTAAAAGTACTAGGTGTACTATGTACTATAACTTATGGGCTTGTACACACTATAAGGGTGGGCATAATGCCTTTACCCCAACAGTTCATTACAAATACCATAAACTGCTCAGTACAGTAGTGGTAAGCATTACATATTTTGAATTTTGGGCATTTTTATTTTCTCTGTGAAAATCTTCTGGCAGATACAGGCAGACTTTCTTGCAAAGAAAACTCTACAGGTTTCTTGCAAGGTTTTGGGTGCAGTAACTTTGGGCAATTTTTGGGCATTTTGGCACTGTGTAAGCCATTTTTGCTGCTCTACTCAGTCAATGGTGCATTGTGTTGCACATTCAGAGGATTGAGAGTGCAGGCATATTTGGGTTAACTGTATTCAGTGGAGTACAGTTGCTTTCAGGGTTCTTGCTATAGGGTTTTTTGATACACAGGTACAACATTGTGCATTGGCATAATGGCAAATCAACAGCAGAGTGATGTATTCACATATTTGTCTAAGGAAGACAAATTGGACGGCACGAACTACTCCTTGTGGAGTTTATGCTGAAAAATGTGTTCGTGGCAAAAGGTCTTTGGGATTTTGTTAGTGGTGATAAACCACGTCCAGATCCATTAGCACTAGAGACTCCTTCCCAAGGGGGTGCTCGTGGACGAGGACAACAGGTACAGGCTCCAGGTCAGCCATTGCCTGTTCAAAGAACAAATGCTCAGAAGACATGGGATGCCAGAGATGCACAAGCCTTGTCACTCATTGCATTGTCAGTACAGAGGTCTATTATACCTCATATTCGTTCAACTGGCTCTTCACAGAATGCATGGGTGACTTTGGAGCAGATGTATGCTGCTCGTAATGAGGCTCGGATCTCGTTTTTTAAAAGAGAGCTCGAAAATCAGAAAATGCATGAAGGAGATGATATGTCTAGCCACTTAAACAAGCTGCAGGATTTAAGAGAGCAACTCATCAATGTGGATGAGATTATTCCTGAGACACAGCTTGTGTCCACCATCTTGCACTCTTTGCCAAGATCTTACTTGGCTTTTCATACCTCTTTGAACCTCAGCATGAGGAATGCTGTTGAACCCCTCAAGTATCAGGAACTTGTTGCTCTCTTGCTACAAGAAGAGCAAATGAGGAAGAATATGAATATGAACACAAGTGCTGAACAAGCATTTACTACAGGTCAAAAGGGGAAAGGCAAATCTCAGCCAGAGTTCAAATCAGAATTCAGGTGATGGTGGTTCATCTCAGGATACCAAGAAAGGTGATGGACAGCCCAAGAAGAAGGGCAAATGCCATTACTGTAAGAAGCCAGGTCACTACATCACAGAGTGTAGAAAGAGGATTGCCAAAGAGAAGGCAAAGGAATCTGGGATGTCTCTAAATGATGCCTCTAAAGCTCCTCCAAAAACTGCTTCTTTTGTTGAGGACAGGGATTACTGTTTCTATACATGCAGCTATGATGCCTCTTGGTCTTCACAGGCACTCAGTATGACAGAGCATGCATGTACTTGGTATTTTGATAGTGGTGCTTCAAAGCATATCACATCTCGCAGGGATTTGTTTTGTCATGTAGGCCCTGCTCCTATTGGCAAAACTGTTCAGTGTGCCAACAATGCTTCATATCCAGTTCGTGGCATTGGGGAGATTCAGCTCACAGCCATTGATGGCTCTATTCTTCGCCTTACAGATGCCTTATATGTACCAGGGATAAAGAAGAATTTGTTGTCCATTTCTTCTTTAGCACATTGTGGTATGCAAGTCCACTTTGATGATGACAAATGCATGGTCAAAGACAAAGCTAATGCTTTGACCTTGATGCTTACTGGTACATTATGTCATGGACTTTATCAGTTGGATGCATTTCAGCCAGTGGATCAGTCTGCTTATAATGCATTCACTCTTACTCCAGCTATGGTTGATGCGGAGTTATGGCATGCTCGCATGGGGCATGTAAATTTTGGTAGTCTTATGCTTATGCAGCGACATAACATGTGTACAGACCTACCTCTCATGGAGAGGCCTCCAGATCACATTTGTGAAGGATGTATTTTGGGAAAAATGCATAGGTTTTCCTTCCCACGTGATCAGGCTCACGAGCAACTGCAAAGTTGCAGCTTATACACAGTGATCTTTGTGGTCCCATGCAGACGAAGTCATTAGGAGGTTGCTTCTATTTTACTACATTTATTGATGACTTCTCTCGTATATGCTGGGTCTATCCTTTGACACAGAAATCACAAGTATATGATGCATTTTTGGCCTTTGTAGCACTTGCTGAAACAGAGTCAGGATGCAAGGTTAAGACTCTCCGTTCTGACCGAGGGGGGGAATATATGTCACACATGTTGAATTCCTTTCTTGAGAGTAGAGGTATAAAACATCAGTTGTCACGTGCATCCCGCACTTGGATGCCACGTAGACATTTCTGTACAGAAGGTGCAGGACCTGGGATGGTGAACTGGTCCCATGTGAGCCCAGTCCGGGACAAGTCAGCCAGGGATCCATCTCAGTCGTCCGAGGTCAGGTGTGCATTGTCCTGCACATGAGTCCAAGGTCAGGTGTGCACTGTCCTGCACATGAAGCAGTGCCAGTCCGCGCTGTGAGTCTCCCTCTGGAATGATGTCAGATGTTCTGTGTATCTAGTTTGCAACTGGATGCCAAACCTCTGTAGGCATGTAATTTTGCATGTAGAGATGGGGCAAGCCCATAGGGCTACCCCAGTGCGAAGAATTGCACTTGCACTCTTAGTATGGGCATGGGGGAGGTGTAGAACCACCCCCAAGGGGCCAGGAGGGCCCAAGCTTTGCCCACCAGCCAAGGCATGGGCTGGAAGGGCTGTCGGCCAGCTCTAGGGCTGCTGTACAGGCAGCCGACAGGGTTTGAAACCCTAACCAGCAGGTCAGGCCAGGTGTAGGGGCAGTCCCACACCTCTGCGCAGCATGCCCAGCAGCCAGGAGCTGTCCCAGAATACATGCGCAGGCTGGACAGCACTTATTAAAGTGTGAAGGCATTTTATTAAATAAAGACCCAGTCGTGGAGCTTCCTGAAGCCAGCCGACTGGATGCTAAGTGGAGTATAAATACTCCAGCCCATAATCCATGAATCCATCTCATAATTCACCAAGTGCTCCAAGCAAACAAGGGCCAGGACAGCCAAGAACTTGCTAAAGCAAAGGGGTGAAGGACTGAAGGTCAAGGGCAGGTTTTCCAGCCAAGAAAAGGTCAAGTACTTTGTATTTGTTTTCAGATTTACATCATTCTAATAAAGCAAATACACCATCCGTGGTGGGGGCCCTACAGAGGGTAATTGGGACCCAATACTGTGTCCTCTCCATCTCCCCCTTCTCTCTCTATTTTCTGCACATCGTCTTTCAGTTTGTGCGTTAATTCCGTCGCAAAAAGAGTGCTGATTTCTGAGTTTTGAAGTACCGATCCTTCTCCGAAGCTTCCGCATATTACAGTGGTATCAGAGCCTACTTCAAGGACAAAGATTCAGCATAGAAAACCAGAAAATTTTTTCGCTCGTATGGTTGGTTTTTAGACGCCGGTGGACTACCCCTTTCGGAGTGACTCCTGTCCCTCGAAGGACGGTTGGTTTTTAGCCTCCGGAAGCCTCCGGAAGTCTCCCACACAGATAGTGGATGGTCACATTGCGTTCCGGAAAGGAATTGCATTTTCCCGCTATGGCGAGCTTTGGCGACGAGAGAGAACCAGAACCATGGGACCAGAGTGCACCAGGCAGCCCAGCTAGTGCACCCGGCTTGAGTGTAACAGACATGTTCCAGCAGATGATGCGAGCAATCGCGCGCAGACCAGACAACCAAGTTGGATGAGCAGAAGGCGCGGATTTTGGCTCTGGAGGAGCGTTCTCGCTCTCCAGCGTCGCGTTTTCCATCTCCTCCTCCCTCTCCTTCCGTACCCCAGATACCAGATCCTCGTCACAGGGACCCTCTCGAGGGGTCACAGCCGCAGCCAAGCTCCTTGCTTGAGATGCAGATGCGGGCATTGGAGATTCGACAACGAGAAGACGACGCCATGCGACGAGTGGAACACGAGCGTTACCTCAGAGCTTTGGACGCCAGATTGACACCGGCGGCGCCCTCAAATCATTTTCCCGAGAAAATGAATTTCAGTAAGTATAATGGTAAACTCGATCCCACTACTCTGTATTCATGGTTACATCAATTTGAAGCTTACTTTGCCGCAGTTAGGAAAACAGATATTGACAAAGTGATCTTAGCTAGTTGGTACTTGGAAGGTGAGGCCATTCCTTGGTGGACTCAGTGGGCTCATGCCCACACCAGAGCAGGTATGGCAGCTTATGTGTGGGACGAGTTCGTCCGCGACCTTAAGCAGCGGTTTCTACCGCCCCACTACCTTGAGCGACTCGAAGACGAGTTCAGGGGAGCGCGTCAGAACGCGCAACTAGTCCTTCAGTTTGCCAATAAAATTTCGACCTTGTGTCTGCAATTAGGCTTATCTGATACGGACAAGAAAGGGCAGTTTTTGTATGGCCTAGACACGCAAATCCAATGGGAGGTGCGTATGTTTAGGCCAGCCACCTTTGAGGACGCACTCTCGCTTGCGCAGAGTGCAGAAATGAAGCACAATGGTGGCAAGCCCAAGACTTCCCAACCGGCTTCTCCCAAGGCTAACGCCTCGGGGGGCAAAAGCCAAAACCAGACGGGGTCTTCCCCAGGACAGGGCCCGGGAGCCTCTGGCTCCAAGAACTCGAACAATGCGTCTAAGCTTACTGCAGACCAAAAAGCGGAGGCAGGCAAGACAGGTGGCAAGTGGAGCTTTCTCAGTACAGGCAGGAGGGTAGATGTTTCTTTTGTCACACAGAAGGACTTACTTCTCGGGATTGTCCGAAGAAGCCTCCAAAGGCCACCGCCGCCTCCACAGCTTCCGTGGTGAGCACAGCTCCCACACACAGACCCCAGCAGCTACCCCTAGTTCTTCAACCCTCGGTGCTTCAGTTGGAGCAATTATTAGCCGGGCTACCCAGCCTTGGGCGCTTGCGCATACTTGGCCGGCTGCAAGCCTGACCACCAGCATAGACACCCAAAAGCCAACGCTTGCCCAACGTGAAACACGTCTCGACCAGCAGCCCTTCACGACCAGCGATGCAGTGTTCGCCTCGCACGCTGTCTCTCTCTCTCTCTCGCGCGTTCATCAAAAGCAGACGTGCTGTTTTTTCTTTTTTCTCTCTCTACAGTACATGTAACTGCACAACGATTCAGACCTCTTCTTTGCCAAGCAAAAAGACCCACTTAGACTACCACCTCCCATCAACATGGGTTTCTTTGATGAAGGAAAACACATACTATTCTGAAATCTACAAAAACAGCAAGCTTTTTTAACACATACCGTTCTTCCACCTCATCTTCTCTACCTACCGACTTGCTCGCTCACGAGGTATGCTCTGATACCACTGTCAAATCCCCACGGATCCCCTCGTGATCGATCTTGGTTCGAAACTCGAATCCTGCAAACAAACGAACAAACAAACAAGCAAAGCGGGTGCAGGCCTGACTCACCTCCCAACCATGACAGCCGTGGGCAAGCCCACAGTCTTGGTGTCCCCACCGAGCCACGAGCTGAGCTAACTAGATTGACGTACCGACCAATCTCCTCCTCGCGACGTCCCATACCGCCACGAAGCTGCCCTCGCGGGCCTCGTGATTGCTGCCGGCCTCGGCTGCGTAAAGCAAGTGCACGTCTGCACTAGATCTAGGCTCCAAGACCATAGAGCTCTCACAAACTCGTGAGACTCTCTATATCCCAATAACTAACCTTGGCCACCCTTTTATAGGCTCTTGGCCGGTCATCGAGCGTTCACCCTTGGCCGCCTGCCCGTCCATACTTGGGTGCCCACCCGTTAATATTTCCCTAACTCAGCTCGTCAATCAGCCTGCCTAGTTCCAAGCTTCCCCAAGCCTCGAAACTAGTCTTGCGTGCGTGTAGCACACGATAGATACACATTATGCACATGACAATTAGAAATGGAATCCCAAGAGAAAGGAGGATGTTGATACGGCAGTGGCTTGCTTCTTTTTTCATGATCATATTGCCTTCCATGCTGTCAGATCTGAGTACTTCAAGGTTATGGTGAGGAAGATGTTAGAAGTCATCTCGTCTTTACTGAGACACCAGGGCCTTTGTTGTGGGTGTGCCCGCCCTTGTAGGTGTTGTTCTCATTTTTCCTCACTCCCTGTATTTTTCCCCATATTTTTTCCATTTTTCCATGGCTTGGGGGGGCAGTCATGAGCTCGCAGGCGCATCTCTTCTGGCCGACTGTACACCTCTTCTTTTAGACCTGGCCTATTGAAGTTTGCTGGCCAACTGGTCGTGGAGATTTGTCCCTGTCGGCTGCCTTTAGAGCAGGCCGACTGCTACTTGGGGGCCATATAAAATGGCCCCACAGCCCCTTGCCATTGTTGTATCATTATTCAGGATCTTCTGTGTGTTCTTCTTTGTGTATATAGAGCAGAGTTACACGCCTCTATCTCTCCCCTTCTCTTGTGCTGTTTTTCTGCACTGTGTTTGCTCTCGTGTTCCCAGATTTGGTCATCATCTCCGCTGCGTATTATGACATGGTATCAGAGCCCTAGGCTCTTGATAGTTCTTGGGATTTGTGTGAGCAAGAGGGCGACTGTTGTGTTGCTGATTGGTGGACTGTTCAGGACTGTTCAGGAAGAGGAGAAGCAAGAGGATGGCGGGCTGATTTGCTAGACAGCCACTTGCAGGTGTAAGTTCTTCTTTGTTCCCACCCACCCACCTTTTTTCAGATAACATCCCCGCAATGGTAGATTTGTTAGAGATGGCTGAGAGGCATGTGAAGATCCCTACACTCCCCACGTTCCCGATGGACCGTCGGTTGGACGGGAACAACTACAGCATATGGAAGGTTATGATGGAATCTGTTCTGGAGTCTTACGACCTTGCTAATTTCATTGTTGTTGGGGTTCCACGGCCAGAAGTAGAGGAAGGGGAGTTACCGTCAACCCGAAAGGACTGGGAGGCACATGCACAGTTGTGGGATCGTGTCAATGCCAGTGGTACGCCAATGGTATATGGCAGCATTTGGCTTCTCATGTTAGAAGTCATCTCCTGTCTTTGCTGAGACACCAGGGCCTTTGTTATGGGTGGTGTTCTCATTTTTCCTCACTCCCCGTATTTTTCCCCATATTTTTTTCATTTTTCCATGAAGAGGATTTCCTTGGAAGTACAGCTGCAGGTTATGAGCCCTGCAAAGTCGTCGACGATGCGGGAGCATATTAACAAGCTGCAGGCTCTTCAGTAGGAAGTTCTCCAAGCTGGGAAGGAGATATCGTCAGGGGACATGGCCATAACGTTGCTGTCGCATTTGCCCTCTCAGTACTCAACATTTTACTCGTCTTTGATTACCAGTGGTAGGCTCAGCACCATCACATGGGAGGAGCTTGTGCCCATGGTCTTGGACCAAGAGGAACGATTCACGAACCCTCCACAAGGCAAAGGTTCGGAGGCCTTAACTGGCCAACGGTCGAAAGGCCGTAACACGGGCAAAGGGAAGGCTTCATCGGAGAAGTAGGGGGGAAGCATTCCTCCCAGGTGTTATATGTTCCGTCACTTGGTTTTCATCTGTTGTCAGTGCATCAGGTTTGCAAGACTAGCGTACAGGTGGAACTTGATGAGCATTTTGTTGCTCTCCGAGACAAGGCAACAGGCCAGGTAGTGTGGGAAGGCGGAGTGGAGAATGGAGTTTACAAGCTTTCAACACTCTCTCTCCCAGGTCCTCAGTTTTGTGATGAGTGGCAGTATGGTAATGGCCACTTAAGTGTGGATACGCTGCAGGTGCAGGCTTTCCCGGACCAGATGGTAGATAGCTTGCCAGTTGATGACAGCACTTGGCAGCAACTTTCCAATACAGATGTTGGTAGTTCTTGTGTTTGTCAGTTAGAGGAAACTTTACAAGTGACCTATGCTCTGATGTCTCCTAGCATTCGGGATATAGAAACTCATGTAGATGAGGATGTTCTTTCCACGGGGACCTCTTGGAAAGCCAGGCAAGTGGCAGTTGATTACTTGCAGAAGGAGGTGGTTGTTGCTCATTCTTCAGGCTTTGTGGTTCCGGATTCAGAGAGGGGGTTTGACAGGTTTCAAAAGGCCTTGCGTGGTCTTCAGCAGGTTTCCGGGACTTGGCTTTCCACCGTAACATGTGTTGATCCTTGTGAGCAGTGTGGTGCCTCTTTGACTCGGAAGCAGAATGGTTCATTGATTTGGTTGATGGATACCAGATTGGATGGGAGCTTCCTGATGAGGCCGATTAACTTGTGATTAACTTGTGTTTGCAGATGACTCTTTGGGAGGCAGGATTGCGTATCTTGTGGTTTCTGCGGCATGCGAAGGATCATGGACTCTTTTACACAGGAGGGGGATTGATGGATGGAGTCCTACTCCACGGTTGGAGTGACTCAGATTGGGGAGGAGATCCAGACACGAGGAGATCTACTTCAGGCCCATGTGCAGTTTTATGGGGCAGTAAGAGGCAGTCATCTTTTGCCTTGTCGTCGATAGAGGCAGAGTACCGGGCTGCTTGTGGTGCTGCCTGTGAGGTGGAGTTCTTGCCTCCCAACGCTGTGGAGAAGATCATGAGCAATTCGGACAAGATAGAGAGAAAAGATAATGAGTTTGTGTAGACATATATGAACAAATTCTGGAAGATCTATTTGGAGGTCTCTCCATTTTTGTTCCTCGGTGAGCCTGAGGAGAAGAGGAAGTTCAAGTTTGGATTTCAACCCTTCACAAGTCTGGTTTTGATACGCATCACACTGCTACTTTACAAGGCTACATAGCTGCTGCTCTTGCCACCAAGCAATTAGAGCATAAATTGTTGCGTTCTGGCAAAGGAAACCATGCTTTCAAGGGCAAAGAGAGGGTAAAATCATTAAGTCGTGCAATATTCTCTCTCTCTCTCTCGATCTTTGATCCTCCGCAGCCTAGGACCTGCAGCTTAGCTCTCACCTGCCACATGTGAGCCTGAATGGCTTGCCATAAAACCTTAACTCTTATAGAATAGTGAAAAACTATATATTTTTCGACCGTCTTCCAATCACAGAAGTGAAGGGAGCAAGGCTTTGATACCAATGACAACACTCTTGCCCACACTCTACGTCGCTGGCACGTCAGAAACACCAACCCTATGTGCCACACCCAACATCTAAGGCATGTTATAGCTACCATTAAGCATGCTCTAGGCGACTGGCATGTCAGAAACACCAACCCTATGTGCCACACCCAACATATGAGGCCTTACCGCGTGTTACAGCTACCATTAAGCTAATCAATATGCAGAAGCTGTCATACCAAAATGCAAGGTGCAAACTCATAAGATTATCAAGAGACTAAGACAAATGTGAAGTTAAGAAAAAATGAGTCAAAAACTCAATTTATTTGTTAGATGTCATACCGAGATGAAGTCAAAAGCTTTCGTATCTTCTTTCTTTGCAAAATCTGCTGCTGCTGTAAACTTTGAAGTCGCATCTCCTGAAAAATCAAAGCCATCCCCGAGCACTCTTCCAGATCCTGTTGCTCCTTGAGGATTCCCTCCATTCATCACACTCATGCCCATACTATGCCTCTGTAGTCCAGCCATTCCACTTAAAAGCTGTTGCTGGAAAAAGGCATTACCAGGTACTCCCATCCCGAAGTTTTGTGACATAATTATGGGTGCTTGATAGCCTCCAACCATTCCCATCGGAAGCATGACAGAGGAATTCAGATGTGTCATTTGAGGATTTAACAAACTTCCAAACATCTGAGATGACATAGCATTGCCATGATGAGGAGCCTGTACAGATGAAGACTTTGAAAAGGCACCACCATCTTCAACAAGTCCATACAATGGACCACCATTCCCAGAATCTTTCAAAAAAACATCCCCCATTATGTCAGCCACACAATCAGAAGATGCAGGTCGGTTGACAATCATGGGCTTATCTTTCTCATCATGCAAACCATTGAGTAAGAGGTCAAACCCTCCTTCAACTGATGACCTGTTATCTAAAGAAAGACCTGAGAACAAGTCCCCAGTTGACTCATCCACTGCCCTGTCTGCTGTATGGAAAGATAGTCCAGCAAACACATCCTCAGAACCAGTTCCAGCACTGGCTTCTTCATCTCCAGCCCACAAACCTTCTCCTAGAAGATCACCTGTTGTAGCAGATAAACTCGAATTAACATCCCCTGTTGTCGAAGTTGAGACGTGTGGCACACTCTTTTCATCAGCCAACAAATCTGACTCTCCGGTGTCAATTAGATCAGGCATGTCATGTACCACAACAGGCTGTGATACATCCTTGGGATCTGCTGGCCCTTCTGACTCCTTCTCAGAAGAATCCTTTACAGAAGCTCCAAGATGATCAAGGATCTGTCCTTTGACAGAAAAAATGGCTTAAACTTCCATGAAATGCTAGCTTTAAAAGAACCTTGAATACTCACATTGATAAGAAAAAGCCACCGTGGCAAAGACTTCTTTGAGAACTAGTGTATTGTTATTTATATAACACAAGCTACCTCCTAGGACCGGGTGGCATACCTTAAGAGCTTTATCCCTTACAGATGTCTGAGGCGACTGAAGACAATCATGGATAGCACCTGCATCTTCTTCAAAAAAATCTATAACTTCTCCAAAGAAATCATGGTCATGCTGGCGCACTATTGCCTCCAGAACACATAAAGCCTTGAATCGAACCTGTAATTGAACTATAAATTAACAATAGTTCTTTGAATGAGAGCAAGAACAAGACTTATAACTGTCCTTGACCATGGAACTGAAAGTGCTGGGAGTGTCCTCATGGTTAGACAACATACCTGCCAAGCATGTGAATGTAGCTTTGATTCCAATGCATGGCAAAGGTTCTTTCGATCCAGTTTCACAACATTCACTAAGAATTTTTGCAGACTTTCTCGCGTAGGCTGTAAGCGCATCCCTCCAGGAGCTGTAATAGTGTCCAGAAGTCTCTCTTCCAGTGACACCCCCGCTCGGCCATTGTCTGCTTCTGCCCTCGTAATACTGGCATCGTGCTGAGAAACCCGAGAATTGTATGCAGAGGGCTTAGCATTTACACCAGTGATCTCTGAAGAATCTCTTGCATCTCCTCTCTCATCTCGTTCAAATCTGTCAAATGTCTCTCTTTCTGATGTAAGGGACTTCCGCAGGCTGGGACCCTTGTAGCTTCCAATATCATTTCTCATATTTCCAATGTTCCCCCCTGAGTAGCCACTGATAATGGTTAAGCCCTGCTTGATAGAAGCACTCCCAAATTCTATAACATCACTCACAACATTCGTTATTGAAGATTTCTTTCCATCTGTAGTTACAGGCATCTCGTAATTGGTGCTTCCAAATCCCATGATACGCTTGTTAACCTCTTCTGTTTGGGGAAGCTTTTCCTCGGAGGCAAAAATGGCAGCTATTGCTTCGTGTGCAGTGTCTCGCACTGCCTTGTTAAGAGCATCACCCCTCAAAGCATCAGGATGGCCCTTATATTCAAAAAGCTGACGAACCACTGCTGATTGGCGCTGCATCTGACGTTTGAACTCCGTCCCACCTTTCACCACAGCATATTTGATCATCCTGAGAGTCTGCCAAGTCCAAATATTTTCTTTACTTAAAAGATGCATGGGAGGCACTTAGGGGAACCAAACTACAAACTAGAAATATAGCAGAGAAAATCATATAGTTGAAATAGGGGAGAGCCGTAATAACACGATGCAAACCGTTTGTATGGCAGGATGACATATGTGGCTAAAGGCCTTTTGTTTCAAAAAGGCAGTTACCTTCTGCTTAACCCGAGGACTCTTGCTGTCTAGACGCTTCATAGTATACTCCACCATCTCACGGACCATGTCGCTCGAGGAAGTCCGGAGCATATCACAAACCTCGTCCAAGCGATAGACAGGAGCCACCTTGTCATCATCTGTTACAACGTGATCAATGAGGCGGGTCCTCCGGTAAGCCTCCACAGCTCGCTTACTGGACTCCATCTCTCTGCTGCTTTAGAAGATGGAGAGAATAGCACAGCTTAACCAGATCAATGTTAGATCTGCAGAAGCCAAATGATCACCACCCTATCCTCTACTGTTGAGCAGAAACCCTCGCTGCTACTGTTGGGTGGGGTACAGTTAATCAAAGCCCATGTAAGGACCCCTAAAACTGTTGATCGTGAAGCGTTACTGATGTTGATCGAAAGCCTTAATGCTGTTGAACGGAAAATAATATTGTTGATCCGAAATCGTAACAATGTTGATCCAATACCCTAATAAAGTTGATCAAAAACCCTACTGTTCGCAGATCTGCAAATCCACAGCAAGTATCAAATAATCCACCGCCGGGAATCTAAATTCGTACTGCTCATCAGAAGCCCTATAACTTCTGAACAGCAACCCAACCAGAAACCCTGATACTGCTGATAAGAAACACCTAATCCAGTCTCGAGAGGGAATAATCCAGTCTCGAGAGGGAACAGAGGAAAGAAAGAGATCATACCCGCTCAAACTTGGAAGCCCTGGGCCATTAGAGGTCCGCCATGGAGATAAGCTTTCTGTACTGTGAAGTCGGTCGGAAAGCCATCTGATGAGAACGAAACGGGCTTCAATCTTCCCCTTGTGCTATATTCTTACCGTGAAGGGAGAGACTGGTCAATAACTTGGTCGTTATTTGTGTCACTTGCTGTCATGAGCATTTTGGGACACATCTAACTTTTGGAAGAGATCTCCCACGCCCACATTTTGGGACACACCTAACTTTTGGAAGAGCCCAGGAAAAGTTTTGTTTTTCCTAGATGCAATGTGTAAAGGGCCTAACGAAGTTATTGACCCATCTTACTTTACAAGCAGGGACAATAGCCCTCCTGTGAACGTGAGTTCAAACCCCACTCATGTTGGGGAATGGTCGCTTTAGGATCTTTACATACTCACTGTTCCCCTAAGAATTGTGTGGTTTATCCTCACCACCCATGGTGATGGAGGACAGGGGATTTCAAGTAATTTGTGAAATGAAACACAAACCCAACATTTTTTTCTTTAACTCTTTCCCACATTGCTACAACCTAATCGTTTGACAGATACACTCAAGTCGTAAAATCCATTGTGTTGAAAGAATGTGCTCACATAGGCATAACAACACTATGGCAAGGATCATCATTGCAAATACCTCAAAAAAAAACATATATGACAAGGAACGAAGAAAGCGTACTTGATTTGAGTAGTAGTCATGGATGGACCCATCCGCATGTAGCACATGCCCTCAGCCTCTACAAAATGCTCTCAACCCCTTGCATGCAAGTGAAAACTGACCACAATGACTCCATAGCCAAACTGAGTAGCCTCACAACGAGAGCAAGAGGTAAACCTAATAAAGAAAAAAGACACAAAGAGGAGGAACCACTTGGAAACCATAGCAAGAAAAGAATACAAAAAAATCCCTAACGTGAGAGAGCAAGAAAGAGAAACGGTTGATTGCATGCACTATTGCTTACTCAACCCACCAACTAGACATAACTCATGGTTAAAGTTCACACACATCTACAAACTTCTTTTTTTATGCTATCAAATAATTTTCAGTTCATATGAAAAAAAAACCAAAATAAGCAAATCCTAGCCATCCATTCACTTCACAACATAACCACCATAACAAATAGACCAAAACGCCTTAACCCATGAAATTTTTTATCCAAATTGCTCCATGGTCATGCATAGAATATTATCCCCAATCGATTAAAATAAGGTGAGGTTTTTACCTTGGCCTATTTCCCCTTCTAAGAACTTACACATCATGTGATTTCATAACTAAACATTGTCCCCAACCGATCAAAACAAGGAGAGGTTTTTACCTTGGCATGTTTTTCCTTCAAAGAACTTACACATCATGTGATTTCATCACTAAATCTCAAATGATCTTTTCAAGGCAAGTAAATCTTTTACCTTATTTTTCCCCAAAATTGAGCAACAAAATATGCACTAAAGGACGATTCTTTTTATAACATTGTGTAACAAGGCATGTTCTTTCACTTTTTATCTTCTACATAAAGATTCATACTCTCTAGAAACTTTGAGGACCAAGGACTATGTATTTTGGTACTACTCTCTCGTTATTTGTGGTCTTTATATGTGTGTGTGAGCTTGTGTAACATTGTGTAACAAGGCATGTTCTTTCACTTTTTATCTTCTACATAAAGATTCATACTCTCTAGAAACTTTGAGGACCAAGGACTATGTATTTTGGTACTACTCTCTCATTATTTGTAGTCTTTATATGTGTGTGTGAGCTTGTGCCTTTGTCTAGAGAGAGATTGAGAGAGAGAAGATTTATATATTTTTGAAAAAAGAGAATAATGATTATGTGTGTGTGTGCACGTGTGTGGGTACGCACATATGCACACATACATGCTTGTGTTTAGAAAGGGAAGAGGTGTGTACATGTGTGAAAAAGAGAATAATGATTGTGCGTGTGCGCACGTGCACACGCGTGCATGCATATGCATACATGCTTGTGTCTAGAAAGGGAAGAGGGTGTGTGTGCGTGCGCGCACATATGCACACATACATGCTTATGTCTAGAAAGGGAAGAGAGGGGTGTGTGTGTGCACGCATGCACATATGCATACATACATGCTTGTGTCTAGAAAGGGGAGAGAAGGGTGTGTGTGTGTGTGTGTGTGTGTGTGTGTGTGTGTGAGAGAGAGAGAGAGAGAGAGAGAGAGAGAGAGAGAGTGATACACAATTGATGAGAATAAATTAATATATTAACAAAGTTTTGGGAACGGGATATATGTGTTGAGTAGGGCAACTCCGAGCATCAACTTTAGAGGTAGAGTCTCTATACCTCCCACCATCCAACACTAAACAAAAACTATATTAGTAGTGGAAGGTAGAACATGGAAACGTATAAGACAATTACAAAAAATGATCACTAGGAGTGTTGAAACAAGGTTTAATTAATTACAACCATGACTCATCAAGATATAGAGGTGGTAAGACAATAAACAACAAGGAACCTTAAGTTATCATAATTTCAAGCTAATGACTATGCACCTTAGTGCATTAAGCATTTATGACAAGAAAATATGAAGCATTAATTATGATGAACTCTTGTAACAATAAGGTTTAATTAATTACAACCATGACTCATCAAGATATAGAGGTGGTAAGACAATAAACAACAAGGAACCTTAAGTTATCATAATTTCAAACTAATGAATATGCACCTTAGTGCATTAAGCATTTATGACAATAAAATATGAAGCATTAATTATAATGAACTCTTGTAACAATAAGGAATTTGAACATTAAATTACTTGAAGCTTAAAATTCTTTAAAGGGTAGCAGCTTCAAATTTGAACCTTACAAGATAAGCAATTAATCATTAAAAAAATACTTGGCATCCTTTAAGCACAAATGTGAAATACTTGATGTCCTTCATGGCAAAATACTTAGAGTTAGTAGTTAGTGTGAGTGTGTATATGTGTGCGAGTGTGTGTATGAATGTGAGTGTAAGTGTGTGCTCAAGAAGTGCGTATGCATTAAGTGTGTGTGTGTGTGTGTGTGTGTGTGTGTGAAACCTCTAGGATCATGGGGAGACACCCCGTCCAACCAAATGGGGAGTGTAAGTGTGTGCTTAAGAAGTGCGTATGCATTGAGTGTGTGTGTGTGTGTGTGTGTGTGAAACCACTAGGATCATGGGAAGACACCCCGTCCAACTGGTTCATCACTTCAATCAAATTACCATAACCGAAAAATTAATAAATAATTATAAAAGCATAACATAGCATAAAAACACAAGAGAGAATCATTGGGTGCAATCTATCCCCCCTCAAGAAGTGTTGGCTTCCTTCCACTTCTTGAGTATTTATGCTTTATTAATAAAAAATAGCCCATAAGCCAAAAATAGATGCACGCTTATGCATGCGCTTCCCTTTACAAAAATGGGGGTTGCTTTTGACACAAGCTTAGGTAAAGTGTTTCTATCTAACCACTAGAGGATAGTTA